>NW_023411692.1:0-16652 GCF_903995425.1 Onychomys torridus | reverse complement strand
AGAGAGAATCTATTAACTAAAAAGCATTTAGTAAGAGGAGCTGTGGTTTGTATCAGTTTCATAAGAGAGTTAAACTCATATGGTCCGTATGAGTAGGAAACACGTTTTTTTTTTCATGGCATGCTATGGTTCTTGCTGTATTGGAGACGCTGGAAAGAAGAGCTGCTTCTTGCGTAAAACGAGTGTGTTTCATGGATGAGAACACTGGTCTGAATTTCCCTTCAGAAGGAGTTAAACCACAGATCGTGTCTTCCTACAACAAGAGTTCATTTCTGGTAAACCAATGAATTTTGGCTCAAATGATTTTACACAGTCCAGAAACCCACGGATTCTCCTATTAACTAAAGAGCATTTATGTAAGAGGAGCTGTGGTTTGTATATTTTCATAAGCAGAGTTGAACTACATATGGTCCGTATGAGTAGGAAACACAGTTTTTTTTTCGGGCATGCTCATGTTCTTGCTGTATTGGAGAGCTGGAAAGAAGAGCTTGCTTCTTGCATTAAAACAGAGTGTGTTTTCATGGATGAGAAACACTGGTCTGAATTTCCCTTTCAGAAAGGAGTTTAAACCCCAGGATCTGTGTCTTCCTACAAGCAAGAGTTCATTTCTGGTTAAACCAAGTGAATTTTGGGCTCAAATGAATTTTACACAGTTCACGAACCAACACGATTCTCACTATTACCTAAGAGCATTTATGTAAGAGGAGCTGTGGTTTGTATCAGTTTCATAAGCAGAGTTGAACTACATATGGTCCGTATGAGTAGGAAACACAGTTCTTTTTTTCTGGGCATGCTCATGGTTCTTGCTGTATTGGAGACGCTGGAAAGAAGAGCTTGCTTCTTGCGTTAAAACAGATTGTTTCCATGAATGAGACACAGGTCTGAATTTCCCTTCAGAAACGGAGTTAAACCACAGGATCTGTGTCTTCCTACAAGCAAGAGTTCATTTCTGGTAAACCAAGTGAATTTTGGCTCAAATGATTTACACAGTTCAAGAACCCAACGCGATTCTCACTATTAACTAAAGAGCATTTATGTAAGAGGAGCTGTGGTTGTATCAGTTTCATAAGCAGAGTTGAACTACATATGGTCCGTATGAGTAGGAAACACAGTTCTTTTTTCTGGGACATGCTCATGGTTCTTGCTGTATTGAAGACGCTGGAAAGAAGAGCTTGCTTCTTTGCGTTAAACAGAGTGTGTTTCATGGATGAGAACACTGGTCTGAATTTCCCTTCAGAAACGGAGTTAAAACCCAGATCTGTGTCTTCCTACAAGCAAGAGTTCATTTCTGGTAAACCAGTGAATTTTGGGCTCAAATGATTTTACACAGTTCAGAACCCACCGCGATTCTCACTATTAACTAAGAGCATTTTATGTAGAGGAGCTGTGGTTTGTATCGTTTTCATAAGCAGAGTTGAACTACATATGGTGCCTATGAGTAGGAAACAAGTTTCTTTTTTTCTGGGCATGCTCATGTCTTGCTGTATTGGAGACGCTGGAAAGAAGAGCTTGCTTCTTGCTTGAAAACAGAGTGGTTTCATGGATGAGAACACTGGTCTGAATTTCCCTTCAGAAACGGAGTTAAACCCAGGATCTGTGTCTTCCTACAAGCAAGAGTTCATTTCTGGTAAACCAAGTGAATTTTGGGCTCAAATGATTTTACACAGTTCAGAACCCAACGCGATTCTCACTATTAACTAAAGAGCATTTATGTAAGAGGAGCTGTGGTTTGTATCAGTTTCATAAGCAGAGTTGAACTACATATGGTCCGTATGAGTAGGAAACACAGTTCTTTTTTCTGGGCATGCTCATGGTTCTTGCTGTATTGGAGACGCTGGAAAGAAGAGCTTGCTTCTTGCGTTAAAACAGAGTGTGTTTCATGGATGAGAACACTGGTCTGAATTTCCCTTCAGAAACGGAGTTAAACCCAGGATCTGTGTCTTCCTACAAGCAAGAGTTCATTTCTGGTAAACCAAGTGAATTTTGGGCTCAAATGATTTTACACAGTTCAGAACCCAACGCGATTCTCACTATAACTAAAGAGCATTTATGTAGATGGAGCTGTGGTTTGTATCAGTTTCATAAGCAGAGTTGAACTACATATGGTCCGTATGAGTAGGAAACACAGTTCTTTTTTTCTGGACATGCTCATGGTTCTTGCTGTATTGGAGATGCTGGAAAGAAGAGCTGCCTTCTTGCGTTAAAACAGAGTGTGTTTCATGGATGAGAACACTGGTCTGAATTTCCCTTCAGAAACGGAGTTAAACCCCAGGATCTGTGTCTTCCTACAAGCAAGAGTTCATTTCTGGTAAACCAAGTGAATTTTGGGCTCAAATGATTTTACACAGTTCATGAACCCAACGATTTCTCACTATTAACTAAGAGCATTTATGTAAGAGGAGCTGTGGTTTGTATCAGTTTCATAAGCAGAGTTGAACTACATATGGTCCGTATGAGTAGGAACACAGTTCTTTTTTTCTGGGCATGCTCATGGTTTTGCTGTATTGGAGACGCTGGAAGAAGAGCTTGCTTCTTGCGTGAAAACAGAGTGTGTTTCATGGATGAGAACACTGGTCTGAATTTCCTTCAGAAACTGAGTTAAAACCCAGGATCTGTGTCTTCCTACAAGCAAGAGTTCATTTCTGGTAAACCAAGTGAATTTTGGGTCTCAAATGATTTTACACAGTTCACGAACCCAACGCATTTCTCACTATTAACTAAAGAGCATTTATGTAAGAGGAGCTGTGGTTTGTATCAGTTTCATAAGCAGAAGTTGAACTACATATGGTCCTATGAGTAGGAAATACAGTTCTTTTTTTGAGGGCATGGCTCATGGTCTTGCTGTATTGGAGACGCTGGAAAGAAGAGCTTGCTTTCTTGCGTTAAAACAGCATGTGTTTCATGGATGAGAACACTTGGTCTGAATTTCCCTTCAGAAACGGAGTTAAACCACAGGATCTTGTGTCTTCCTACAAGCAAGAGTTCATTTCTGGTAAACCAAAGTGAATTTTGGGCTCAAATGATTTTACACAGTTCACGAACCCAACGCAATTCTCCTATTAACTAAAGAGCATTTATGTAAGAGGAGCTGTGGTTTGTATCAGTTTCATAAGTAGAGTTAAACTGCATATGGTCGTATGAGTAGGAAACACAGTTCTTTTTTTCAGGGCATGCTTATGGTTCTTGCTGTATTGGAGACACTGGAAAGAAGAGCGTGCTTCTTCGTGAAAACTGAGTTGTTTCATGGATGAGAACACTGGTCTGAATTTCCCTTCAGAAACGGAGTTAAACCCAAGTATCAGTGTCTTCCTACAATCAAGAGTTCATTTCTGGTAACCAAAGTGAATTTTGGCTCAAATGATTTTACACAGCTCAGAAACCCATCGCGATTCTCTCTATTACCTAAAGAGCATTTATGTAAGAGGAGCTGTGGTTTGTATCAGTTTCATAAGCAGAGTTGAACTACAGATGGTCTGTATGAATAGGAAACACAGTTCTTTTTTTCTGGGCATGCTCATGTTTCTTGCTGTATTGGAGATGCTGGAAAGAAGAGCTTGTTTCTTGCCTTAGAGTGTGTTTCATGGATGAGAAACACTGGTCTGAATTTCCCTTCAGAAACAGGAGTTAAACCTCAGGATCTGTGTCTTCCTACAAGCAAGAAGTTCATTTCTGGTAACAAGTGAATTTTGGGCTTCAATGAATTTACACAGTTTCAAGAACCCAACGTCGATTCCACTATTCAACTAAAGAGCATTTATGTTAAGAGGTCAGTGGTTTGTATTCAGTTTCATAAGCAGAGTTGAACTAATATGGTCCGTATGAGTAGGAAACAAAGTTCTTTTTTTTGGGCAGCTCATGGTTCTTGCTGTATTGGAGACCCCTGGATAAGAAGAGCTTGCTCTTGGTGAAAACAGAGTGTGTTTCAATGGATGAGAACAATGGTCTGAATTTCCCTCAGAAACGGAGTTAAACACAGGATCTGTGTCTCCTACAAGCAAGAGTTCATTTCTAGTAAACAAAGTAATTTTGCTCAAATGATTTTACACAATTTCAGGAACCAAAGGCATTCTCACTATTAACTAAAGAGCATTTATGTAAGAGGAGCTGTGGTTTGTATCAGTTTCATAAGCAGAGTTGAACTACATATGGTCCGTATGAGTAGGAAACACAGTTCTTTTTTCTGGGCATGCTCATGGTTCTTGCTGTATTGGAGACGCTGGAAAGAAGAGCTTGCTTCTTGCGTTAAAACAGAGTGTGTTTCATGGATGAGAACACTGGTCTGAATTTCCCTTCAGAAACGGAGTTAAACCACAGGATCTGTGTCTTCCTACAAGCAAGAGTTCATTTCTGGTAAACCAGTGAATTTTGGGCTCAAATGATTTTACACAGTTCACGAACCCAACGCGATTCTCACTATTAACTAAAGAGCATTTATGTAAGAGGAGCTGTGGTTTGTATCAGTTTCATAAGCAGAGTTGAACTACATATGGTCCGTATGAGTAGGAAACACAGTTCTTTTTTTCTGGGCATGCTCATGGTTCTTGCTGTATTGGAGATGCTGGAAAGAAGAGCTTGCTTCTTGCGTTAAAACAGAGTGTGTTTCATGGATGAGAACACTGGTCTGAATTTCCCTTCAGAAACGGAGTTAAACCCAGATCAGTGTCTTCCTACATGCAAGAGTTCATTTCTGGTAAACCAGTGAATTTTGGGCTCAAATGATTTTGCACAGTTCAGGAACCCAATGCAATTCTCACTATTAACTAAAGAGCATTTATGTGAGGAGCTGTGGTTTGTATCAGTTTCATAAGCAGAGTTGAACTACATATGGTCCGTATGAGTAGGAAACACAGTTCTTTTTTTCAGGGCATGCTCATGGTTCTTGCTGTATTGGAGACGCTGGAAAGAAGAGCTTGCTTCTTGTGTTAAAACAGAGTGTCTTTCATGGATGAGAACACTGGTCTGAATTTCACCTCAGAAAGGAGTTAAACCCCAGGATCTCTGTCTTGCTACAGCAAGAGTTCATTTCTCGTAAACCCAGTAAATTTTGGGCTCAAATGATTTTACACAGCTCAGGAACCCAACGCGATTCTCACTATTAACTAAAGAGCATTTATGTAAGAGGAGCTGTGGTTTGTATCAGTTTCATAAGCAGAGTTGAACTACATATGGTCCGTATGAGTAGGAAACACAGTTCTTTTTTCTGGGCATGCTCATGGTTCTTGCTGTATTGGAGACTCTGGAAAGAAGAGCTTGCTTCTTGCGTTAAAACAGAGTGTGTTTCATGGATGAGAACACTGGTCTGAATTTCCCTTCAGAAACGGAGTTAAACCACAGGATCTGTGTCTTCCTACAAGCAAGAGTTCATTTCTGGTAAACCAAGTGAATTTTGGGCTCAAATGATTTTACACAGTTCACGAACCCAACGCGATTCTCACTATTAACTAAAGAGCATTTATGTAAGAGGAGCTGTGGTTTGTATCAGTTTCATAAGCAGAGTTGAACTACATATGGTCCGTATGAGTAGGAAACACAGTTCTTTTTTTCTGGGCATGCTCATGGTTCTTGCTGTATTGGAGACGCTGGAAAGAAGAGCTTGCTTCTTGCCTTAGAGTGTGTTTCATGGATGAGAACACTGGTCTGAATTTCCCTTCAGAAATGGAGTTAAACCCCAGATCTGTGTCTTCCACATGCAAGAGTTCATTTTGGTAAACCCAGTGAATTTTGGGCTCAAATGATTTTGCACAGTTCACAAACCCAAACAATTCTCACTATTAACTAAAGAGCATTTATGTAAGAGGAGCTGTGATTTGTATCAGTTTCATAAGCAGAGTTGAACAACATATGGCCTGTATGAGTAGGAAACACAGTTCTTTTTTTCAGGGCATGCTCATGGTTCTTGCTGTATTGGAGACGCTGGAAAGAAGAGCGTGCTTCTTGCGTGAAAACTGAGTGTGTTTCATGGATGAGAACACTGGTCTGAATTTCCCTTCAGAAACGGAGTTAAACCCCAGGATCTGTGTCATCTTACAAGCAAGAGTTCATTTCTGGTAAACCCAGTGAATTTTGGTCTCAAATGTTTTTACACAGTTCACGAACCCACGCGAATCTCATTATTAACTAAGAGCATTTATGTAAGAGGAGCTGTGGTTTGTATCAGTTTCATAAGCAGAGTTGAACTACATATGGTCCGTATGAGTAGGAAACACAGTTATTTTTTTTCAGGGCATGCTCATGGTTCTTGCTGTATTGGAGATGCTGGAAAGAAGAGCTTGTTTCTTGCCTTAGAGTGTGTTTCATGGATGAGAACACTGGTCTGAATTTCCCTTCAGAAACAGAGTTAAACCCCAGATCTGTGTCTTCCTACAGCAAGAGTTCATTTTGGTAAACCCAGAGAATTTTGGGCTCAAATGATTTTGCACAGTTCACGAACCGATGATTCTCACTATTAACTAAAGAGCATTTATGTAAGAAGAGCTGTGGTTTGTATCAGTTTCATAAGTAGAGTTAAACTGCATATGGTCCGTATGAGTAGGAAAACAGTTCTTTTTTTATGGCATGCTATGTTCTTGCTGTATTGGAGACACTGGAAAGAAGAGCGTGCTTTTGCGTGAAACAGAGTGTGTTTACATGGATGAGAACACTGGTCTGAATTTCCTTCAGAAACGGAGTTAAACACCAGGATCTGTGTCTTCCTACAAGCAAGAGTTCATTTCTGGTAAACCCAGTGAATTTTGGGCTCAAATGATTTTACACAGTCAGGAACCCAACGTGATTCTCAACTATTAACTAAAGAGCATTTATGTAAGAGGAGCTGTGGTTTGTATCAGTTTCATAAGCAGAGTTGAACTACATATGGTCCGTATGAGTAGGAAACACAGTTCTTTTTTCTGGGCATGCTCATGGTTCTTGCTGTATTGGAGACGCTGGAAAGAAGAGCTTGCTTCTTGCGTTGAAAACAGAGTGTTTCATGGATGAGAACACTGGTCTGAATTTCCCTTCAGAAACGGAGTTAAACCACAGGATCTGTGTCTTCCTACAAGCAAGAGTTTCATTTCTGGTAAACCCAGTGAATTTTGGGCTCAAATGATTTTACACAGTTCAGGAACCCAACGCGATTCTCACTATTAACTAAAGAGCATTTATGTAAGAAGAGCTGTGGTTTGTATCAGTTTCATAAGTAGAGTTGAACTACATATGGTCCGTATGAGTAGGAAACACAGTTCTTTTTTTCATGGCATGCTCATGGTTCTTGCTGTATTGGAGACACTGGAAAGAAGAGCGTGCTTCTTCGTGAAAACTGAGTCTGTTTCATGGATGAGAACACTGGTCTGAATTTCCCTTCAGAAACGGAGTTAAACCCAAGTATCAGTGTCTTCCTACAAGCAAGAGTTCATTTCTGGTAAACCAAAGTGAATTTTGGGCTCAAATGATTTTACACAGCTCAGAACCCAACGCGATTCTCACTATTAACTAAAGAGCATTTATGTAAGAGGAGCTGTGGTTTGTATCAGTTTCATAAGCAGAGTTGAACTACATATGGTCCGTATGAGTAGGAAACACAGTTCTTTTTTCTGGGCATGCTCATGGTTCTTGCTGTATTGGAGACACTGGAAAGAAGAGCTTGCTTCTTGCGTGAAACAGAGTGTGTTTCATGGATGAGAACACTGGTTCTGAATTCCCTTCAGAAACGGAGTTAACCACAGGATACTGTGTCTTCCTACAAGCAAGAGTTCATTTCTGGTAAACCCAAGTGAATTTTGGGCTCAAATGATTTTACACAGTTCAGAACCCCAACGCGATTCTCACTATTAACTAAAGAGCATTTATGTAAGAGGAGCTGTGGTTGTAATCAGTTCATAAGCAGAGTTGAAACTACATATGGTCCGTATGAGTAGGAAACACAGTTCTTTTTTCTGGGCATGCTCATGGTTCTTGCTGTATTGGAGGATGCTGGAAAGAAGAGCTTGCTTCTTGCGTTAAAACAGATGTGTTTCATGGATGAAACACTGGTCTGAATTTCCCTTCAGAACCGAGTTAAACACAAGGATCTGTGTCTCCTACAAGCAAGGTTCATTTTTGGTAAACAAGTGAATTTTGGGCTCAAATGATTTTACACAGTTCAGAAACCCAACGCGATTCTCACTATTAACTAAAGAGCATTTATGTAAGAGGAGCTGTGGTTTGTATCAGTTTCATAAGCAGAGTTGAACTGCATATGGTCCCTATGAGTAGGAAACACAGTTCTTTTTTCTGGGCATGCTCATGGTTCTTGCTGTATTGGAGACGCTGGAAAGAAGAGCTTGCTTCTTGCGTTAAAACAGAGTGTGTTTCATGGATGAGAACACTGGTCTGAATTTCCCTTCAGAAACGGAGTTAAACCCCAGGATCTGTGTCTTCCTACAAGCAAGAGTTCATTTCTGGTAAACCAAGTGAATTTTGGGCTCAAATGATTTTACACAGTTCAAGAACCCAACGCGATTCTCACTATTAACTAAAGAGCATTTATGTAAGAGGAGCTGTGGTTTGTATCAGTTTCATAAGCAGAGTTGAACTACATATGGTCCGTATGAGTAGGAAACACAGTTCTTTTTTTCAGGGCATGCTCATGGTTCTTGCTGTATTGGAGACGCTGGAAAGAAGAGCTTGCTTCTTGCGTTAAAACAGAGTGTGTTTCATGGATGAGAACACTGGTCTGAATTTCCCTTCAGAAACAGAGTTAAACCACAGGATCTGTGTCTTCCTACAAGCAAGAGTTCATTTCTGGTAAACCAAGTGAATTTTGGGCTCAAATGATTTTACACAGTTCACGAACCCAACGCGATTCTCACTATTAACTAAAGAGCATTTATGTAAGAGGAGCTGTGGTTTGTATCAGTTTCATAAGCAGAGTTGAACTACATATGGTCCTATGAGTAGGAAACAGTTCTTTTTTCTGGGCATGCTCATGGTTCTTGCTGTATTGGAGACGCTGGAAAGAAGAGCTGCTTCTTGCGTGAAAACAGAGTGTGTTTCATGGATGAGAACACTGGTCTGAATTTCCCTTCAGAAACAGAGTTAAACCACAGGATCTGTGTCTTCCTACAAGCAAGAGTTCATTTCTGGTAAACCCAGTGAATTTTGGGCTCAAATGATTTTACACAGTTCAGAACCCAACGCGATTCTCACTATTAACTAAAGAGCATTTATGTAAGAGGAGCTGTGGTTTGTATCAGTTTCATAAGCAGAGTTGAACTACATATGGTCCTATGAGTAGGAAACACAGTTCTTTTTTCTGGGCATGCTCATGGTTCTTGCTGTATTGGAGACGCTGGAAAGAAGAGCTTGCTTCTTGCGTTAAAACAGAGTGTGTTTCATGGATGAGAACACTGGTCTGAATTTCCTTCAGAAACGGAGTTAAACCACAGGATCTGTGTCTTCCTACAAGCAAGAGTTCATTTCTGGTAAACCCAGTGAATTTTGGGCTCAAATGATTTTACACAGTTCACGAACCCAACGCGATTCTCACTATTAACTAAAGAGCATTTATGTAAGAGGAGCTGTGGTTTGTATCAGTTTCATAAGCAGAGTTGAACTACATATGGTCCGTATGAGTAGGAAACACAGTTCTTTTTTCTGGGCATGCTCATGGTTCTTGCTTGTATTGGAGACGCTGGAAAGAAGAGGCTTGCTTCTTGCGTTAAAACAGAGTGTGTTTCATGGATGAGAACACTGGTCTGAATTTCCCTCAGAACAGGAGTTAAACCTCCAGGATCTGTGTCTTCCTACAAGCAAGAGTTCATTTCTGGTAAAGCAGTGAATTTTGGGCTCAAATGATTTACACAGTTCAGGAACCCAACAGGATTCTCACTATTAACTAAAGAGCATTTATGTAAGAAGAGCTGTGGTTTGTATCAGTTTCTTAAGCAGAGTTGGAACTTACATATGGTCCGTATTGAGTAGGAAACACAGTTATTTTTTCTGGGAATGCTCATGGTTCTTGCTGTATTGGAGACGCTGGAAAGAAGAGCTTGCTTCTTGCGTTAAAACAGAGTGTGTTTCATGGTTGAGAACACTGGTCTGAATTTCCCTTCAGAAAGGAGTTAAACCATCAGGATCTGTGTCTTCCTACAAGCAAGAGTTCATTTCTGGTAACCAAAGTGAATTTTGGGCTCAAATGATTTTACACAGCTCAAAAATCCAACGCGATTCTCACTATCACCTAAAGAGCATTTGAGGCAATCCCCGGCCAGCGGGGAAGAAAGCCACGACACAGAGATTCTTCTCCAATCACGGTTTATTGAAGCGCTGCTTGGTTGAGGAGATAGCTGGAGGTGAGGGCCCCGACCACGGCAGTTGACGGGCTTTTTATGCAGGATGTGGGCGTGCTCTGCTGGCCTGATACATTAGGCGGATTGGGATTGGTGCATTGCTGTTACTTGGCGGAGTTGAACGGGAGAGCCGACATGGTAAACAACCCAGGGCTCCGCCCTGGGAGGAAGTCAGCGCCATCTTGTAATGGCGGACGGAGTTTCGGGAAACCGGCCGTCACAGTTCCCCCTTTTTGTTTAGTAATGGAGAATAGAGGACTTATTCCCGTTCAGGTCCCCACCTCATGATGTGTGGACCGATCAAGGGAGGCCTAGGGCTAGATAAGCACTCCTTCTCCGGTGCAATGGGACAAACCCCTCGGAGGTGCAAAGGCAGTGCATTAGCCCAATAACTCTGAAGACCATCTACAATCCCACTGGGTGCAATGGCACAAATGCCTCCAGGTGCAAGGGCATTGTATTAGGCTTCTTTGAGCATGCTTATCCAGGCTTGGGGAGAACTGCCTGCTTCCAACGCTGCCAGCGCTCTAGCAATTGCAATCTTCTCCAGCCTGCGACTTCGGGCTAAGCGGCACAGCAAGAACAACACCAACACAAATCCCGCTAAGATTACCGCGCCAAACATGCCAACACCCACCCACTCCTTAAAGAAGGTAATAGAACTTCGCAGCCAATCCAGCATCTCTTCAGCAGAGGCAACATGCACTCGAGTGGAGTTAAGCATAATAATCTCAGCACGCAGAGTGAAATTATTAGGTGCTATGCTTTTGTCCATTGGCATATGTGGCCATCCTAAAGATTCATTGGTCGTAAATATGAAGGGAAAAACCCCTGATTGAGAAGTATGAGGCATGGGAAATGGCCAGGCCTTCAGAATGGCCCACAACTCATGTCCCTTTATCACCATTGGAGCACCCGTTATCAGCATCAACCAGGTCATCATTGTCCACATCATCTGGAGTTTTCTTCCCCTTTTCTTTCTGGGGATTTCCTTTTATCTTCCTTTTTCCTTTTCATCCTCTGCTTATGACTCTCCTCCTGTTTTTCTTTTATACCCCCTTCTCCACTTTCAGCCTCTGACATGCTATCTTGGTGATCAGTTAGTGCTCTACGCCCTTGTTTTATGGCTTCCATACCTTCTCCCCCTTGTAGACAAGAGTGGATTAGTCTCCGCCAGAAACAGCAGAGCAACACAATGATCACCAAAAACACAAAATTGACTGCAAGCAAAGGAGGGTTAATTCCACCAATTATATATGTCATACCTGAGGACACTTACCCGACGTCGGCCGCTTTCCTTGTGGAGTTCTGAATCCTTCTTCGGCCCCTCACTGGTGTCTGCTGAATGCGAGAGGTTCCCGGGGATCAGCACCAGCTGCGGCGAGCCCTGGCCAGCGGGGAAGAAAGCCACGACACAGGGATTCTTCTCCAATCACGGTTTATTGAAGCGCTGCTTGGTTGAGGGAGAGCTGGAGGTGAGGGGCCCCGACCATGGCAGTTGACGGGCTTTTTATGCAGAATGTGGGCGTGCTCAGCTGGCCTGATACATTAGGCGGATTGGGATTGGTGCATTGCTGTTACTGGGCGGAGTTGAACGGGAGAGCCGACGTGGTAAACAACCCAGGGCTCCGCCCTGGGAGGAAGTCAGCACCATCTTGTAATGGCGGACGGAGTTTCGGGAAAACGGCCGTCACAAGCATTTATGTAAGAGGAGCTGTGGTTGGTATCAGTTTCATAAGCAGAGTTGAACACTACAGATGGTCTGTATGAATAGGAAACACAGTACTTTTTTTCTGGGCATGCTCATGTTTCTTGCTGTATTGGAGAACGCTGGAAAGAAGAGCTTGATTCTTGCGTGAAAGAGTGTGTTTCAATGGATGAGAACACTGGTCTGAATTTCCCTTCAGAAATGGAGTTAATCCCAGAATCTGTGTCTTCCCACATGCAAGAGTTCATTTTTGGTAAACCCAGTGAATTTTGGGCTCAAATGATTTTGCACAGTTTCACAAACCCAACATGCAATTCTCACTATTACTTAAAGAGCATTATGTAAGAGGAGCTGTGGTTTGTATCAGTTTCATTAAGCAGAGTTGAACTACATATGGCCTGTATGAGTAGGAAACACAGTTCTTTTTTTTCAGGCATGCTCATGGTTCTTGCTGTATTGGAGACGCTGGAAAGAAGAGCTTGCTTCTTGCGTTAAAACAGAGTGTCTTTTCATGGATGAGAACACTGGTCTGAATTTCACCTTCAGAAAAGGACTTAAACCCCAGGATCTGTGTCTTCCTACCAGCAAGAGTTCATTTCTCGGTAAAGCCAGTGAAATTTTGGGCTCAAATAATTTTACACAGTTCACGAACCCAACGCGATTCTCACTATTAACTAAAGAGCATTTATGTAAGAGGAGCTGTGGTTTGTATCAGTTTCATAAGCAGAGTTGAACTACATATGGTCCGTATGAGTAGGAAACACAGTTCTTTTTTTCTGGGCATGCTCATGGTTCTTGCTGTATTGGAGACCTGGAAAGAAGAGCTTGCTTCTTGCGTTAAAACAGAGTGTGTTTCATGGATGAGAACACTGGTCTGAATTTCCCTTCAGAAACGGAGTTAAACCCCAGGATCTGTGTCTTCCTACAAGCAAGAGTTCATTTCTGGTAAACCAAGTGAATTTTGGGCTCAAATGATTTTACACAGTTCAGGAACCCAACGCGATTCTCACTATTAACTAAAGAGCATTTATGTAAGAGGAGCTGTGGTTTGTATCAGTTTCATAAGCAGAGTTGAACTACATATGGTCCGTATGAGTAGGAAACACAGTTCTTTTTTTCAGGGCATGCTCATGGTTCTTGCTGTATTGGAGACGCTGGAAAGAAGAGCTTGCTTCTTGCGTTAAAACAGAGTGTGTTTCATGGATGAGAACACTGGTCTGAATTTCCCTTCAGAAACGGAGTTAAACCCCAGGATCTGTGTCTTCCTACAAGCAAGAGTTCATTTCTGGTAAACCAAGTGAATTTTGGGCTCAAATGATTTTACACAGTTCAGAACCCAACGCGATTCTCACTATTAACTAAAGAGCATTTATGTAAGAGGAGCTGTGGTTTGTATCAGTTTCATAAGCAGAGTTGAACTACATATGGTCCGTATGAGTAGGAAACACAGTTCTTTTTTCAGGGCATGCTCATGGTTCTTGCTGTATTGGAGACGCTGGAAAGAAGAGCTTGCTTCTTGCGTGAAAACAGAGTGTGTTTCATGGATGAGAACACTGGTCTGAATTTCCCTTCAGAAACGGAGTTAAACCCCAGGATCTGTGTCTTCCTACAAGCAAGAGTTCATTTCTGGTAAACCCAGTGAATTTTGGTCTCAAATGTTTTTACACAGTTCACGAACCCAGTGAATCTCATTATTAACTAAAGAGCATCTATGTAAGAGTAGCTGTGGTTTGTATCAGTTCCATGAGCTGAGTTGAACTACATATGGTCCGTATGAGTAGAAACACAGTTATTTTTTTTAGGGCATGCTCATGGTTCTTGCGGTATTGGAGATGCTGGACAGAAGAGCTTGTTTCTTGCCTTAGAGTGTGTTTCATGGATGAGAACACTGGTCTGAATTTCCCTTCAGAAACCGAGTTAAACCCAGGATCTGTGTCTTCCTACATGCAAGAGTTCATTTTGGTAAACCCAGAGAATTTTGGTACTTATTGTATTGGAGACGCTGGAAAGAAGAGCTTGCTTCTTGCTTTAAAACAGAGTGTCTTTCATGGATGAGAACACTGGTCTGAATTTCACCTCAGAAAAGGAGTTAAACCCCAGGATCTGTGTCTTCTACATGCAAGAGTTCATTTCTCGTAAACCCAGAGAATTTGGGCTCAAATGATTTTTACGAGCTCACAAACCCACGATTCTCACTATTAACTAAAGAGCCTTTATGTAAGAGGAGCTGTGGTTTGTATCAGTTTCATAAGCAGAGTGAACTACATATGGTCCGTATGAGTAGGAAACACAGTTCTTTTTTCGGGATGCTCATGTTCTTGCTGTATTGAGACGCTGGAAAGAAGAGCTTGCTTCTTGCGTTAAAACAGAGTGTTTTCATGGATGAGAACACTGTCTGAATTTCCCTTCAGAAACGGAGTTAAACCCCAGGATCTTGTCTTCTACAAGCAAGAGTTCATTCTGAGTAACCCAGTCAATTTTGGGCTCAAATGATTTTACACAGTTCAGAAACCCATCGCGATTCTCACTATTAACTAAGAGCATTTATGTAAGAGGAGCTGTGGTTTGTATCAGTTCATAAGCAGAGTTGAACTACATATGGTCCGTATGAGTAGGAAACACAGTTCTTTTTTCTGGGCATGCTCATGGTTCTTGCTGTATTGGAGACGCTGGAAAGAAGAGCTTGCTTCTTGCGTGAAAACAGAGTTGTTTCATGGATGAGAACACTGGTCTGAATTTCCCTTCAGAAACGGAGTTAAACCCCAGGATCTGTGTCTTCCTACAAGCAAGAGTTCATTTCTGGTAAACCAAGTGAATTTTGGGCTCAAATGATTTTACACAGTTCACGAACCCAACGCGATTCTCACTATTAACTAAAGAGCATTTATGTAAGAGGAGCTGTGGTTTGTATCAGTTTCATAAGCAGAGTTGAACTACATATGGTCCCGTATGAGTAGGAAACACAGTTCTTTTTTCTGGGCATGCTCATGGTTCTTGCTGTATTGGAGACGCTGGAAAGAAGAGCTTGCTTCTTGCGTTGAAACAGAGTGTGTTTCATGGATGAGAACACTGGTCTGAATTTCCCTTCAGAAACGGAGTTAAACCCAGGATCTGTGTCTTCCTACAAGCAGAGTTCATTCTGGTAAAGCAAAGAGAATTTTGGGCTCAAATGATTTTACACAGTTCAGAAACCCAACGCGATTCTCACTATTAACTAAAGAGCATTTATGTAAGAGGAGCTGTGGTTTGGATCAGTTTCATAAGCAGAGTTGAACTACATATGGTCCGTATGAGTAGGAAACACAGTTCTTTTTTTCTGGGCCATGATCATGATTCTTGCTGTATTGGAGAAGCTGGAAAGAAGAGCTTGCTTCTTGCCTTGAAAACCAGAGTGTGTTTCATGGATGAGACCACTGGTCTGAATTTCCCTTCAGAAACGGAGTTAAAGCCACAGGATCTGTGTCTTCCTACAAGCAAGAGTTCATTTCTGGTAAACCAAGGAATTTTGGGGCCTCAATGATTTTACACAGTTCATGAACCCAACGCGATTCTCACTATTAACTAAAGGAGCATTTATGTAAGAGGAGCTGTGGTTTGTATCAGTTTCATAAGCAGAGTTGAAACTACATATGGTCCTATGAGTAGGAAACACAGTTTCTTTTTTTCTGGGCATGCTCATGGTCTTGCTGTATTTGGAGACGCTGGAAAGAGAGCTTGCTTCTTGCGTGAAACAGAGTGTGGTTCATGGATGAGAACACTGGTCTGAATTTCCCTTCAGAACGGAGTTAAACCACAGGATCTGTGTCTTCCTACAAGCAAGAGTTCATTTCTGGTAAACCAAGTGAATTTTGGGCTCAAATGATTTACACAGTTCACGAACCCAAAGCGATTCTCACTATTAACTAAGAGCATTTATGTAAGAGGAGCTGTGGTTTGTATCAGTTTCATAAGCAGAGTTGAACTACATATGGTCCTATGAGTAGGAAACACAGTTCTTTTTTTCTGGGCATGCTCATGGTTCTTGCTGTATTGGAGACGCTGGAAAGAAGAGCTTGCTTCTTGCGTAAAACAGAGTGTGTTTCATGGATGAGAACACTGGTCTGAATTTCCCTTCAGAAACGGAGTTCAACCACAGGATCTGGTCTTCCTACAAGCAAGAGTTCATTTCTGGTAAACCCAGTGAATTTTGGGCTCAAATGATTTTACACAGTTCACGAACCAACGCGATTCTCACTATTAACTAAAGAGCATTTATGTAAGAGGAGCTGTGGTTTGTATCAGTTCATAAGCAGAGTTGAACTACATATGGTCCTATGAGTAGGAAACACAGTTCTTTTTTCTGGGCATGCTCATGTTCTTGCTGTATTGGAGACGCTGGAAGAAGAGCTGCTTCTTGCGTAAAACAGAGTGTGTTTCATGGATGAGAACCTGGTCTGAATTTCCCTTCAGAAACGGAGTTAAAACCCCAGGATCTGTGTCTTCCTACAAGCAAGAGTTCATTTCTGGTAACCAAGTGAATTTTGGGCTCAAATGATTTTACACAGTTCAGGAAACCAACGCGATTCTCACTATTAACTAAGAGCATTTATGTAAGAGGAGCTGTGGTTTGTATCAGTTTCATAAGCAGAGTTGAACCT
>NW_023411691.1:0-6781 GCF_903995425.1 Onychomys torridus | reverse complement strand
TACACGGGCCGTTCACCTTAGTGCTATGGCTGGTGAGGCAGACAGCTCTCATGACCTCAGGGTCAGCTCTCCCCACTGCCATAGACAGTGAGGGAAGGTGGACATCTCTCCCTTGCCCACAAAACCTTATGGGAGATTAATGGTGGGGCCAGATCTCCCATGCTTAGGTTCTGAGGTCCAGCTCACTCAGACCCATATCAACAGGGCCAGTTCTACTGTGCAGCACAGGAGACATGTAGGGTCTACAATCCCAAGTTCTGCAGCTGATAATAGGATAGTTCATCTCCTTTGCCTGCCGAAAGTGTTGGGGATTAAAGGGAAGAGGTAATACCTACCTCATCATCACCAACAAATGGGAAAAGGGGGGGTGAAATCAGTTCTCCAATTATCATACACTCAGGTCCAGCTTGCCCATGATTCTGCAAACAGGGTCAGTCTATTAGGCCACCCAGGTGAAGTGGAGGACCCACTCTCCTGAGTACTACATCTGGTGAGAGGCAGGACCAATTCTCCCTAGTGTTGCAGCCATTGAGTGGGCAAAGCCTACTCTGTGCAGCTCTATATTCTCTGCCGTCAGAGCAATGGGAGGCATCGACACCAATAGAGACTTCAGCTGCAGCTGGGCCCCAGACCCAGACACATGGGATTTGGAAGCAGCCTTGACCCAGACAAAATTTTGTCTCTGAGTGGCAACAAGCCACCTACCTCAGCCCATTACTCATTGTCTTCAGCTCTTCAGATCTGCCTGTGGTTATGGTTCTCCTTCTGTTGCTCAATCCAAATGTTCCTGGGCAGGGTTGTGCTTTCTCCTCCCTGCTCAGGGCAGGCTTCCCTGGGGAAGGTCCATGCATAATCTTATGGATGCTTTCTTTTGTATTCCACTCCACCTCAAATTCACCTTTATTTTTTCTTTGGAGGACCTTACTAGAAGAATGAGATAAGTCACATAGACAGTTCTCTGTCAATGGTTTCATGACAACCCTCCATTATTGGATTTGGTCCTTTCCACAACATTGTTAAAATTGTCCTATTTAGAGACATCTGATATGTGGATGACCTCCTTCTATATGGGCCAGCAGAAGAAGTCAGGGACAGATTTCATCTTTAACCATTTGGCTGACAGGGGATGGGTCTAGAAAATTGGTACAACTCTGTGAGATAAATGCTACCTCCTTAGGACTTGTTCTGTCAGCAGGGTCCAGAGCCTTGGGATATGAAAGGATCCAGCTGGTCCTGAGCTTCTCCATCCTGCAAATGCTTAAACAATGAAGGGCAGTCCTGGGAGTGACAATAATCTTCACCACCAATTAAGTGTATATTGATCCTTTACATTGACAACACCCCCTCCTGTCAGTATGACTACTTACTGATCCTCCATCATCTCAATTTTCATATCAAAGCAGTTAAAAGTGGTTGGTGTCCCCAAGCATTTAACAGAATATTCCGTAACCCAGAGAGGGAAGAATGAGTGACCAGTAGTTAGACAGATTGCTGGGAAAGCAAACAAATAGTGATAAGATGCATGGCTACATAATAAAAATGATGGAATTCCAAGAATTCTGACTTCTGCCACTGTTGATAGATTGGCTCATCAAGTTCAAGGCCAGATCAGTACATGTGTAAACAACAATTGTGGGCTAATAATGCATCTTATCTTTTCTCAAACTGACCAACACTAAATTAGGTGATGATGTCTCCTTGTAGACATAAAAAATCCCTGGAGAAGAGAATGGATTCTCAGCTTCCTGGGTACCAACTCTGAGTGGAACAGAATCCATTTTTCTGTGTTTCTACTACTCACACTTGTTTCCACACCAAGAAAACATTTCTTACAGTGCATAGTCTTTCTCCAGTTTTAGAAGTTTGATATTCTCACTGCTGCTTGTCATTTACACACCTGTTTTCTTTAATTCTTTAACTGACAAAGAACTTAAAACTGATCCAGCTCCTACATGGTAACACCAAGAACTATTCCATGAGGCTGACTCCAGACCCTTGTTCTAAGGTAACTATCTGCCAGAGGGTATCAAGTGCTCTGTAGATTTGCTGATCAAATTAAGCCCAACAGTTCCCCCAGAGGGAACTTAGCTTAGTGATGGAAAAGGACAATGAACTTCTAGATGGTCTCAGAAAATGGAACATGCTTCAGCTCCACAGACTGAACATGCTATAAAGAACACGATGAAGCATGGGCTGGACAGTGGGCTGGTTGTACAGTAAACACTAGCCATATGCAAGTGTTGAACACTTCAAATATGGCAAGTATGAATGAGGAGATGGATAATTTTTATTTTATTTTAATACAATATATATCTTATATAGATGTATATACCTGCCAGCTACCATATGAACAGTGAAGGCCCACATCCACTCTTAAAGCTAAAAAGGAATGAATGGTACACTTCCCTTTCTAACCTTTGTTAAGTACATGCCACTTGATTAAAAACTAGAATAAGAATAAGAATAAAAATAGGTAGTCTAATACAGATAAGTAAATATGAAACCATTGAATGTGAACTCTTAGTGTAGATTGTACTCAGGGTCTAATCCTCAAGGAAAGAAATTGCCCTGTCCTGTAATAGCAACAACAGCTACTTCAGAAACAGTCAGAACAGATTCAAGCAGAGTGCCAGGTAGTCTCTAGAAAGAACAAACAGGAAGTACTGGGGGCACTTGACCATTTTCAGGGTTCCTACTAGGAGAAAAGATGGGGAGATGTTAAGATCCAGGGGATCAAGGAGTGTGAGGTGAGATTCTGTCTTCTAGTAATATCAGAAGCTACACTATTAGAGGCTCACCAAAGTAGCATCTTAAATATGACCTGAACAAGGACAATAACAAAAGACACACAAAGTGAAAGGGAAAAGAGTATAAGGCCTCAACAATACACAGGAATTACAGGAAACTGTGAAATTCTGAGAACAGAAGAATTTCTGCACTGGGAATAGCTCTCCAATTGGTTATCCAATAGCAAATTCCCAGCCCTGAATGCACACATGCAAGTAACATTATACAGACAGAACATGAACAGTTTAGGAATATCTAAGTATATACAGTTAGATATAAACATGTAACAACAATTAATGAACATAGAGGCTGTGAATTTGAAAGAGAGAAAAGAGGTATCCATGGGAAATTTTGAAAAGAAGAAAAAGAATTGGGAATTACATTACAATCTCAAAATTTAAAGATAAATTTTTTTTAGAATAATCTGTTGAAATATAATACATATACACATACAAGTATATATAACATGGAAGATGAATCATCTATCTCTCTCTCTCTCTCTCTCTATATATATATATTGAAGTTGAAATATATACACATCTAAATGAATATGTATATTAATGACATCTTTGTACTCCTCACACTACAGCTGGAACCTTTCACTCAGTGTTTCAGCCATGTCTTGGATTATTGTTTTATTCAATCTACAAACAACTCATTTCCTAACAGATAGGACATGATTATTGCGATTTCTTATACCATTTGTTATAATATAAAATTTGGCAACAAAATACATAGGTAAGAACCTGAGATAAATGCCATGACCACTACATATGCCAGTCTCCATCTGCTCCCAGCTCAAAAAGACCTACACAAACTTCCAGCCCTGCCTCCTCTTCTCTGGGGGCTGCTCTTGCCCAAGTCTAGGGAAACTCTATGATCCATGCCAACCAGCTAAATATGAACCCTGCCTCTTGAACCAATACCTGACTCTAATTGGACAATGGGCCACAACATAGAATAGATCTCCATAACATTCCCCCCTTTTCCACTCATTTGAAAGGAAAGTTTCAAACTCTAACATAGTAAAACTATATAAAATAAGAATGATTATCAGGCAATGTCTAAATAGAATGGAAAGGTAAGAAACTTAACAAAATGAAAATTATCACGTAAGGAATACACTTACAATGTCCAGTCTCTGAGTAATTAGCAAAGTTAGATAAACTAGTTCATTAGTTGTCCTCACCTGAAGAGTACAAAATTTTGCACCAAATTTACTATCTATCATGATTTGTAGGAAATTCAACTGCAACTATCTAGTCTCCAAACCCATCAAAGAGCTGAGAAGGATATATTACCTGCAATGCAGAAAGTCCAAAGCAAGTGAGTTCCAAAATTAAGAGAAATGACAGAAGCAGCTGGCTGCCTGGACCCAAGTTCCTCTGTAGCATTGGAGCATCCTTTTTCAGACTACAGGCCTAGAATATCTGAGAGACTTTTCTGTGAAGCAGAATATTTTGAAGGACAATTCTACCCTATCTTGGCAAAGTTCAGCAGTCACTTTTCTTTGTGTTCCACTTATCCAGTTTGGACAGCATACTGTCAGCAGTGAAGGCAAAGTCAGTTTCTTACCCAAATGGTTAGCTTTTAAGACAAAGAAAATAAGCTCCATTTGGAGTTTCTTCAATGCTCATCATCCTTTTTGAAGTAGATCAGTGATGCCATGAGCAGATGTGTCTCGTTGTCAATAAAAACATGTTATTAAAATATTTTAAATGCCATCTTCTGTATGTCTCTGAAGTATTTGAAAATCATCTATCCATTTAAATATATCCCTGTTTCACCTTAAAAACTTAACTAACCTGACTATAATTTTGATAGTTATGGGTGACTATTAACCTGTATTTCTTTATTATCCTGAATAGCTTTCAAGGAATAATACTTAACATTGCATAGTTAAATGAGCTGCACTGGTACAACATACCTTAAACAAAAATAGAAGCATACATATGGTATAACAAAATAACATTAAATTTGTATCAATATACAATAATATCTTAAACAAAAGTAGAAAAATAAATCTAGTGTTACAGAAATGACATTAAATTTGTATCACTATACAAAAATCCATACCAATGTAAATTTTTTGATATGAATAATTGCTTTGTGGATTAAAGTAAGTTCAGTGATCAACCCTTCTTTCTATTAGTCCTATATCCCCTTTTTTTCTTATCAGAAAGAGATCCCCCAAACCCAACCTGCTTTGAATAGTATTTTCTAGACCATGACCAGAAACAATTTGCAACCAGCCCTCCCCCTCTGAATACCAGCAACCATCTACTATCTGCTGAACACACAAATACCATCTACCCCACTTTTGGGGATGCGGGTGTTGTGTTTTCTAGACTAATGTCTGTTGACATGGAGTACTGGAATCTTTAGGGGACCCTGAGAAAACAGAGATAATGGTGAAGTTCTAGGGAATTCAGCTGTTGGCAAGTCTTGGTGTGATGGGAAAATGTAAGGCTATCTCAAGTCCTGGTTGGAGTAGTCTAATAATAGATTGGATCATCTTACTATCTGTTTTAAAATTGTCCTGAGTAGTTTGTAATCCAAAGCTGATCTTTGGATGGTGCTTGTCAGCTTAGTGGCACTACCACAATTCAGATGAAATTGTTGTTGAGGTCCCATCATCTTTTGAAGACATTGGAGGTCACTGTAAGCTATATTCATCATGCAGTATGGAAATGTAAACATATTCATATTCAGAAAATCTTGGTAAGATTAAAGGACCACATTCGATTAAATGTATCCAGAATACACAGGCCTAATTCCTAAATTCCTCTTACAGACTCAAGCCTGAAATCACATACTAGAAGTTACATGACACCTAAGGTTACGATAAGTACCAATGATTAATATCAAAACAGAAAGTTTTGACCAATAAGACCATTAATATCAAAACAGTAAGTTTAAATTTTGAGATAGTATTTGTACATTAAGAAAAGTTTTAAAGCTTCAAAATAAGCCTGAAAGATATGAGATCAGTGACAATATAATAGTTCCTATATTTTGGTTTTCTTGTGTTCATAGCACATGGCTCTTCTGATATGAGACAGAGACTTTGAATTTTAACAAACATGCCTAGGTTTACAGACAACTAAATGCCATAGGCAGGTGTTGTTTTTAATTGAGTTAGGACTACATAAAAACCACCTGCTTAACATGTCTGTAGAAACCAGCAAAAACAGACATCTTGAAAGATTCATGAAATTTTACCCTGTTGGATGTATTTTATACCATTAGGCTAAATTACTCATTTTCTTGGTGTATCTTTTCCACATGTTTCTCCCTTATTTTTCTGATGCTTCATTTGTCTGAAGGTCTTTATATTCCTCATTTGGATTTTATATGTTCTTGGAAAAAACATAAACAAAACCCTGTCTCGACCCTAATTTTTTTTTTTTTTTGGCCAGGTTGAATTGCCCTGTTGTTTGATGAACTTTCTCTTCTCCTAATCAAGAAATCTCTCATGTTTGCATCTAACTTTTATCAATTTTGATGACATACATAGCCTTTCACCTACTGTGGAAACAGAATCAAAACCTCTTCTCCAATGTAACACATATAATGGTATCCATTCTCAGGCCAGCACATCTTTAAAGTATACAGTCTTATTTAGTTCGTCATTTTTTTTCTATTATCCAATGTCCCTTTGCAGCTGTTGCTCCCATTTCATTAGCATTTAAAAAGTTTATAGTTAATAAATCATTGTGCAATCTGTCTCTAGATGTCCTCATTATCCTTTTCTGTTTATGTTCTTGGAAAAACATAAACAAAACCCTGTCTCAACCCTGTTTTTTTTTTTTTTTTTTGTTTTTTTTTTTTTTTTTTGGCCAGGTTTAATTGCCCTGTTGTTTGATGAACTGTCTCTTCTCCTAATCAAGAAATCTCTCATGTTTGCATCTAATTGTTATCGATTTTGATGACATACATAGCCTTTCATCTACTGTGGAAACAGAATCAAAACCTCTTCCCCAATGTAACACAT
>NW_023411690.1:0-15921 GCF_903995425.1 Onychomys torridus | reverse complement strand
GGTCTTCAATGGAGGGCCTCCTCTGTGGGACAATTATGAGCATTTCCCGAATTGGGGGGCAGTGTTTGTTTGTTTTTTGTTTCTGTTTTTGTTTTTTTTTGTTTTTGACAGGAGAGGCACTATGGGAAAGTTAGTCTGTAGTTGCATGCCAATATAGAGAAAGAAAGCTTGGGAAAATAAGTCTGAAACATAGTGATGCTATAGATAAAAGCACACTGGGAAAGATAGCATAGGCAATACCTGTAAGCCCAATTCCTCACTGGGCTCTCTACCCTGCCTCTTTCAGGGAAGCCATTTTATTGGTGAACATAAGATGGGCTTGTGTGTTTGGAGCCCAAGGGAAGCACACACTCTTGACACACAAGCCCTGATTCCCTTGTGCAGACCCTTGAAGCACCCAAAGTTCAGAATGAGTGATCCCTTTTCCATGTTAAAGCCCAGCTCAGGTGCTGGGTCATTTCCTCTTCCAATGTGCCGCTTTCAAGTGGGGCAGCCTCAGCTCTCGATAGGGATCACAGCCACACGTGGGAATCTTCTGGGAACAACATATAGGCATGGAGGCACATCTGGCCACTTTCTACCCCAGTGCTATTGGCACAACAGGCAGGTGAGGGCTGGGTGTGGAAGAGGTCAAAGGTGGGCCCACTGGATCTTTGTTTTAGGTGAAGACCAAAGATAAAGAGATGCCCTGGGGATGGAGGAGGCACACGTCTAATAAGGCCCACAGGTTTGGGTGACGTGGTCCAGCCAAGTGAAAACCACAGCCCCTTGTGTGACTGCTCTTTGATGATGAGGTATGTCCCCACCATTTCATTGTATTTTCCCTTTACAAAGCATTACAAGACGACAG
The DNA here is from genome assembly GCF_903995425.1 of Onychomys torridus. Lineage (NCBI taxonomy): Eukaryota > Metazoa > Chordata > Mammalia > Rodentia > Cricetidae > Onychomys > Onychomys torridus. The sequence goes on along the minus strand of NW_023411690.1, from coordinate 15,071 downwards.
TGATAATGAACCCAAGATGACAGTGTGTCTAGGACATTGGATCTAAGTAGGTGTCACTTGCGATGTTTTCTTTCCATTTCATGAGACCAACATGATTCTGAAGGTCTTTATAGGAGGGCTTTGTCTGTGGGAAAATGTCAGCATTTAGTTATTTAGGTTTTCAAGTTACCACGAGTCATGAGCTAGAATATCGTAGGTCCATTTTAAGATATTCTCCTTGATCTCTTTTGGGGTGCTACTACGGAAGGGGTAGTATCTGGTGGTGATGAAACAGAGCAGCACACCCACACCAAACATCTGCCCTTTTTCATCATATCCCTCTCCTAGTACCAGTTCTGGAGCACTTAAGATCTTGGTCCCACACTGCCATTGCAGTACAGTGACAGCTCTATATCTGGCACCAAAAACAAAGTCTACATTGCCCTGCTCATCTAGAAGGATATTTTAGAATTCAGGTCTTGATGGACAATGTCAAGGTCATGGCAAAAATGATGGCTGACAAGATTTGCTGTTTTCTGTGCCTCTTCCTCCTGCAACCTGTCCTCCTCCCTTCCTAGATGGAACAAGTTTTCTTAGTTACAGAGAAATGTTATGGTATTTTAAGAATCTGGAAGGGGCAAATTATGTTAGGATGGTGTAGTTTATCCAGGGCGCCATCTTCCACGATGACCAGAGATCCTACTCTAAGTTGTCTGTAACATTAATTGCCAATGAGTTCCTATGAAGCAATGACAGGCCAGTTTCAGAGAGCCAAATATGCATTGGCCAATTGTAAGAAGAACCATGTAAAAACTTTTTAGGTTCTTCTTTTGGGTGCATCAACCATGTGGCTTGAGGTTGTAGAGGGTCACTGTGCTCCTGTGCAGACAGATTTTTCTGAAGCTGCAACTCAACAGCTAACAAGCTATATGGCAGTGATAAAGTTTCACAGGTTGCTGAAATTCCTGCCCTGGTCTGTATGGACAGAACTGCAGGCCAGCCCACAGACTTATATACAGGACACTCATCCTTCACATTAAGAACTTAGTAGTAATCCACCAAAAACAGTAGGCTATATATAGCTCTCGGTGACTGTTTCTGTGTTAGGCATCAGGAACATATTCCCTTCATTGTCTCACTCTGTCCTCTCCAGAAGAACTCTAGTAGCTTCCAGGCATGTGCTGTGTCCCAAGGGAACAGCACAGCTCCCTCCATCACTAAAGCCTGCTGTGTACTCCAATGATGATACATTCAACAAGGTCCCTGTCACACTCTGCATATCTGTGCTCTCTGTCCCAAATCCAAGACAGAAGGATGAAAAGTGACAGGACACCAAACTTTACAAAACCCTGAGCAGGACGTGCCTGTGTGGTCTCAGGAAATCCTGGCAATCATAACACATTACTACAGAAGGAACTTCTAAAATGTCTTGGCTGATTGAGCCTGGCTAACCAAATTGTGATCTCTTCTGCTGTCTGCTGGTAGAATCAGCCTTTCTCACTGCCTCTAAGTGTGTGCAAAGAAAAGGATGAGCTGTGACCAAGCACAAAGCTGTCTGGGAGGGATTCTCTCTGAAGGAACTGTAGGAAAGCTTTGTTTTGAGGGCTTTTGCTTCTTTTCACTGACTGGCTGGGGAAGATGAGCAAGTCCACAGTAATTTTTCCTTTGGGCACAAAAGCACCTTCCTTGAATATGCACCACTCAGTCTGAGGAAAGTGTCAGCAAAGAAAAACATATAACAAAGCCAGCTCAGGGAAAACAGACACCTCCTATCTCCTATAGTGAAAAAACAAAAATCTTGACTCAAACCTCCCATGTTAAAGTTGAAATGTGACTTTAGAATTTTTAACCATGTAAGGATAATTGAAAGTTGTGGACAAGATAGAAACTATAGGAAATGCAGTTTGTAGTGCCTGCCAAAATACAGAAAGGCAGCTTGGGAAATGAAGTCTGATACATAGTGATGCTATAGAGAAAAGCACACTGGGAAATACAGCATAGGCAATACCTGCCTGCCTAATTCCTCACTGTGTTCTGCACCCTGCCTCTTTAAGGGAAGCCACTTTATTGGTGAACATATGGTGGCCTTGTGTGTTTAGAGACCAGATAGGAAGCACACTGTTGAAAGGCAAACCCTGATTAACTTGTGCAGTCTCTTGAAATTCCTGATGTTTGGGGGGGGGGGGGGGGGGGGGAGATGCCTTTTCCAAGTCAAATTCCAGTCCAGGTGCCAGGTCATTTCCTCTTCCAACTGCTGTAGATTCCTGGGGAGACCACAGCTCATGATAGGTTGCGTAGATACAAGTGGGTCTCTTTTTCGGGGGACAACATAGAAGTATGGAGGCACTTCTAGCCACCTTCTGTGCTGGTGCTCTTGGGTCAACAAGCAGGTGCTGTTTTGAGGGCTAGGTGTGGAAGAGGCTAAATGTGGACTCACTGGGCCTTTGTTTTAGGTAAAGACCAGAGAAAGAGAGATGTACTGGGGAATGGGGAAGCACAGCTCCTAGGTTCACAAGCTTGGCTGAGGTGGTACAGCCAAGCAAAAACCTCCCTCGGTTCCTTGTGTGACTGTTCTTTGATGATTAGGTATGTCCCCATCATTTCATTGTATTTTATATTTACAAAGGATTACAAGATGGCATTGATATTAATCCAAGAAGGCAGTGTGTCTAGGACATTGGGAACTGAATAGGTGTCTCTTGGGCTGTTTTCCTCCCATTTCATGGGCCAAGGATGTTGCTGAAGGTCTCTATGGGAGGGTTCATCTGTGGCACAACTGTGATCATTCAGTGATTTTGGTTTTGAAGTTACCAGGATACATGAGCTGGAATGTCATAGGTCCCTTTTAGGATATTCTCCTCGATCTCTTCCAGGGTGTTTCCTCAGTAGGGGTGGAATTTGGGGGTGATAAAATAGAGCAGCACACCCTGACTTCACACTCTGCTTTCTGCCCATCAAACCCTTTTCCAGCTCTAGTTCTGGAGCATTGAAGGTCGTGGTCCCACATGGCCCTTGCAGTACAGTGCCAGCTGTACATAAATGGTGATACCAAAGTCTGCCAGCTTCACATTGCCCTCTTCTTCTAGAAGGATGTTTTCAGAATTTCGGCCACAATGGATGATGTTTGAAAGCCAGATGGATAAAGGTTTCAAACACTCCTATATACTTCAAGCATGCCTCATGTGTACCGACCCATTGGCATGGCTGGCCATGTGGGGCCCAGGGCCCTGAGCCCCAGCAAACTAGAAGACACCACACTTACTGGCCTAGGTCATCAGAGAAGTTGATCCCTTCATTCATCTTCCCTCCAACCACACAGAGAAGCAAGGCCCCTGTCAGATGGCCTCTTGCCTGAATTCAGCACTGTGTGGGGAGAGCCACACCAGAGTACCTGAGCCAAACCAGGGAGCTTCACAGCTATTCCCAGCGGCCAGGCACAGAGGGCTTGTGGATCCAGCCTTGCTTCCACCTCTCATTATCATGCACTTGGAATAACCCATCAGCGCATTCTCTGCCCGTCCTGCCCTCTTGGGCTCTTGGAGTAAATGAAGGAAGCTGGCCACCCAACAAAAGACTTCAAAAGACTGAGTCTTGAGCCACAGTGTGGGGTTTGAACCTGAGCATGGAACATGTAATCAAGCTTTGGGGAATCCTTGCAGCCAGTGTCCCAGGCCTAGACTTGTTAGATTTAGAAGCTGGGAGAACCTGGACTATGCCAATTCCACAAGACTGAGGGATGCTTGGAAGAGTTGCAGGTAGCAATGTCCTCATGAACAGGCTAGGGGGCACTCCCCTTTTTCTTGACAGACAAATGTGCCAGCAGCCCAGTCTTGTCCCAGTTTCCATGTACCTGGCACAGGTACTCATAGGAAGAGAAGAAGCATACCACCCCTCCAGGGAACATGATGCACAAGATACAGAGGATACAGGCGGCCTGTCTCCTCCATCTACAGGAGGCAGACAAAGAGTATGCCAGGAATCGGTCCCAAAACCACACACACAAAGGATAGAAAACAAGCAGTTCCCTTCCTACAGTATGGAATGAACTATCCTCTTAACAGACCCACCAACTGGGGATTCTGGTGATTGCATGCCTTTAAGACACAATCCATCTCTGACACCCCAGAAATGAGCCAGACTTTTGGTGTGAACTGAGATCTCCCTTAGTCTCAGTGTCATGAGGGGCACTATCTGGAAGAAATTAACATTGAGATGCCACAGGAGTTGTGCCCAAGAAATGCATCCTTCCCAGGATACAGGCAAGAAGCAAGAGCTCCCACCCCACTTTGTAGGCATTCTTCCATCCTGCATTAATGGGATGCTGGGAGCTCTTTAGAAAACATGTAATCGTCTAAGGAGAGTGTGGGGGGCCACAAAGGTTTCCTTGTGAGATCTGAGCTTGCTTTATACAGCAGGGCTGCATTATGGGATGGCTAGACCACACGCATGGTCACCAGGTTTCTGTCATGGCCTACACTTGACCATGCTGGGGAGGTCTTTTGTTTTACCCCTTGGCATTTCTTTAAAAGCCCTTTAGTAGAGATAGAAAATGATGGTGGGTTTGGACCCAGGTCCTCCCATGGCTATCCTGTGTTTTCTAGTTGTCGCTCTCTCCTCTATATTTCTATCTGCATATTCCTCATTACTCCCTACTCAAGAGTACCCTGGGGATTGTAGGGATAGGGGACTGGTCTCCCACAAATGGTGCCAAAACAGGGCCTGGCCAGAGTAGCTGGTGAAAAGTTAGGGAGAAAGCACCATGCGAAGCAGTGGAAGAAGGCAGCTTTTGTAGTGAAAGTGAATGTGGGGGATGTTCTTCTTGGGATGAAGAATGAGGGGCTGAAAGACACCCAAGAAAGGCTACAGCATAGATTTCTCTCTTATCTAGGTTTCTTTCTTTGTCTTTCTTAAAGTTCTATGTATGAAAAATAAGGAAGTTCAACTGTAGTAATATAGTGTAGGAAGAACTTAGAAAAGTAGCATGAGGAAATAAAATGTAAAGTAAAACTTAGAAAAAGATAAGCAGCAATGGAGAGGAACCATGTTCTGAATATTCTAACTATGGAGCTAGGAATGCAAACTGGGAAAAATCAGGGGAAATATCTATCAGAAAAGAGCTTAATGGGGAGAAAAGGATTCCTGTGGGAGGCTTTAGGTCCCAAGTGGCAGAGGAGAGAATTTTCTCTGAGGCATACACAGACAAAACAAAAACCCTCCTCCCAGTCAGCAGTGCCTAAGGAAACTTGTACAACCCTGTACTAACAGAATTAGTTTCCTCTTGGCCACAGAAGCCAAAGATTGGAAAATAGGAATTTTGGGGGACCTTGGTGGTCTTTCTTTCAAAAACTGAAAGCTTTCTTGTGAAAGATTTCCTAATCTCTCTCTAAAACACTAAAAAGACTTTCAGAACTTTCTCAGTTTTTCTTTATGCAAGGACAAAAGAAGATTGACCTGTTAATGTTATGTATAGAAACATCACCTGTGGTTCACTCTGAGATAAAACAAAGTTACAACTTGGAACTAGACAAATTCTCTCTGCTAGCACTGTCTCTTTCAAGCCTATATTAGAAGAACAGCAGCCAGAAATCCCTGAAGCTAGAACTTATCCACACACATGGGAATGTGCAGGAGGAGGAAGAAAGAAAGCCATGTTGTATCTGCACATGTACTGCCATGTAAGGGACTCTATCTGAGGAGGATCTGAGCCATGACAGGATGGGGAAGAGACAGATTCCTCCCCAAAACAAGCTGGACCTAAGGAAGCCTACTAGGTCAAAATAAATCAGTGTCTGGTTTCCAAGTAGTGTATACAAGGGCAGCATGGGTGTGTGGGGGGCTAAGGCAATTCAATAAGATAAGCCCCAATGACCTGAAGTAGGAACAAAGCTTCCAAGGTTGTGTTAGGGACTGGTTGTGAGGTAAAGGATGAGCTGGGAGCAAACCAAGAACTGTCTGGGAGGGATTCTCTCTGAAGGAACTGTAGGCAAGCTTTGTTTTGAGTGTTTTTGCTTCTTTTTACTGACTGGCTGGGGGAGATAAGCAAGTCTCCAGGGATTTTCCTTTGGGCACAACAGCACCTTCCACAAATATGCACCACTCACTCTGGGGAATGCATCACCAAAGAAACACACATAACAAAGTCAGCCCAGGGAGAACACACATCTCCTATCTCCTGTGGTGAAAAAACAAAAATCTTCACTCAAACCTCCCATGTTAAAGCTGAAATATGATTTACAAACTTTAGCCATATAAAGGGAAACAGAAGTGGTGGACAAGAGAGGCACTATGGGAAATGTAGTTTGTAGTGGCATGCCAATATAGAGATAGGCAGCTTGGGAAATGAAGTCTGATACATAGTGATGCTATAGAGAAAAGCACACTGGGAAAGTCAGCAAGGCAATACCTGCCTGCCCAGTTCCTCACTGGGCTTGTACCCTGCCTCTTTCGGGGGGGATACTTTATTGGTGAACATAGGATGGGCTTTTGTGTTTAGAGCCCAAGGGAAGCAGCACTTTCTTGACAGACAAACCCTGATTCTCTTGTGTAGTCTTTTGAAGCAACTGTTGTTCAGAAGTAGTGATGCCTATTCTATGCTAGAGTCTGGCCAAAGTGGCGGGGCATTTCCTCTTCCAATATGCTGCTGTAGGTACTGGGGATTCTGCAGTTCAGTTAGGGGGCATAGATACATGTGAGGCTATTTTTCTGGGGACAACATAAAGGCATGGAGGTACGTCTACCCACCTTGTTTCCTGGTGCTAAATTATCTTTGTGAGGGCTGAGTGTGGAAGAGGCCAAAGGTGGCCCTTTGTTTTAGGTGAAGAACAGAGATAGAGAAATGTATTGGGAAGGGGAGGTGCAACTCCAAAGTCCACAGGCTTGGCTGAAGTGGTGAAGCCAAGTGCAAACCACAGCCCCTTGTGTGACTGCTCTTTGATGATGAGATGTGTCCCCATCATTTCATTGTATTTTCCCTTCACAAAGGATTACAAGACGGCATTGATAATGAACCCAAGATGACAGTGTGTCTAGGACGTTGGGATCTAAGTAGGTGTCACTTGGGATGTTTTCTTCCCATTTCATGACCCAAGAATGATGCTGAAGGACTTCAATGGAGGGCCTTCTCTCTGGGAAACTGTGAATATTTAGTGAATTAGCTTTTCCAGTTGCCCAGAGAATTGAGCTGATAGGTCATAGGTCATTTTTATGATTCTCCTCTCCATCTTGTCCAGGGTGTCTCCTCAGAAGGGGTGGTTCCTGGTGGTGATAAAATAGAGCAGCACACCCAGAGTCTACACATCCGAATTCTTCCCATCATAGCCCTCTCCCAGTACTAGTTCTGGATCATTGTAGAACTTGGTCCCACATTGTTCTTGCAGTACCTTGCCAGCTCTAACCTGGTGGCAAGACCAAAGTTGCCAGCTTCAGGTTTCTCTCCTCATCTAGAAGCATATTTTCAGAATTCAAGTCTTGAAAGACAGTGACAAGGTCATGGCAAAACTTGATGGCTGACCCCATCTCCCCGAATATTGTCTGTGCCTCTTCCTCCCTCAGCCCGCCATCCTCCAATATTAGTGGGAACAAGTCTCCTCACGGTGCAATCTCTGTCACAAAGGAGAAATGTTGTGGTGTTACTATAACCTGAAAGAGGCGAATGATGTTAGGATGGTGTAGTTTATCCAGGGTCACCATCTGATACAATGAACCAAAGATCTTGCTCTACCTTGTCTACAACTTTTATAGCCACATTGGTGCTTGTGAGGCAATGATAGGCCAGTTTCACATATTGAAATGCACCCTCGTCAATAATAAGTAGGAGCCTATATGTACTTTTCTGGTTCTTATTTACAGGTGGCAGGCCATGAGACTAGGTGGTCACTGTGCTCCTGTGCAGACAGGCCTTGTGAAGCCCCAACTCAACAACTAACATAGATAGCAGTGAATAGTTCCACAGGCTACTGAAATCAGCTCCCTGTCTGTAGGGACAGAACTGCAGGCCAGCCCACAGCCTTATATCCAGGACACTCATCCCTCACTGTGAGGTCTGAGGGAGAAATGGACCAAAAACAGTAGGCTATATATAGCCCATAGTGACTGCTTCCATGTTAGGACCAGGCACATTTCCCCTTCACTGTCACTCTGTTCAATCCAGGAGTCCCTTAGTAGCTTCCAGCCATGTGCAGTGTCCCAAAGGAACAGATCTCTCCATCACTTTAGCCTGGAGTGTGCTCCAATGGGGACCACTTACAAGGAGTTCCTCTCAAACTCTTCAAACTATCCATCTTTGTCTACATTATGAGGCATAAGGCTGAAAAATAAAAGGACACCACACTTTACAAAACCCTGAGAAGGACCCCTCCATGATGGTTAACTGGGCTCAGGGAATCCTGGCAATCATAGTGCACCTATTGGGAAAGGAGCTGCTAGAAAGGTCCTGGGTGAACAGGCCTGGCTCCCCAAATTGTGAGCTCTTCTCCTGTCCAGCCAATGGACTCAGCCTTTCCTACAGCCTCTAGCAAGTGCTCTTAGTGGTTAGAGGGCAGGTTTAGACTTAGGATCCCCTGTAAGCAGGAAGATGAAATGCAAGAAGTCAGCACACCTCTACTAAGGAGCTCATTCCGCCATTCCGCATTTTCACTGCAGATAGTTCACAGGGAGAGTAGGGTGGTGAACAAGAGAGGGAGGTTTCCATTGCTCATTTAGCCCTGCAGGACTCTGAGCATGCTTGAGCCACTGGTTGCTATCTCTAAACATCACCTGATAGCAATACATTGATTATCATTCTCCCATTTCTACCAGCTAGCAGCACTCTGAAGTAAGCCCTTAGTGTGTGTGGTGCAGCAGCAAGATACAGACAAGGCTGGATGGAACTCTATTTCATCGAGATGCTTGGGTCCCATGAACATTTTATGTCAGTCTAGAGGACTGGGATGTGATGCTAGCCTAGTTGGCTCTTTCCTCAAGAGAAAGTCATGATGACCATTTGTCACTGACCATTAGAAGTTGGTTCCTCCTGAGAAGTTCCACTGTAGATTTCCACCTCAGTTGGACAGTTAACTGTCAGTGGAGGATGCTTCCTACTTTGGAGGAGAGAGATGGAAATATTTTAAACATCCTTTGAGTCCTCTCCTGAAACTCTTGAAAAGTGTTCCCTTTAAAAGTGGGCAATGCTGCTGAAGCAATAAGAAAGCACAGAGTTGGGATGTCCACCTCAGGTTCTTCACTTGTTCAAAATCACAAATTCATTCATACTCTTTGTCTTTCTGTCTGTAGGTCTTTCTCTCTGTCTCTCTCTTTCTCAACTTGAGGAAAATGTGTTTAGAATGCTCCCTCTCCAAGGAAGGACAATGTACTTAGCATGTCCCCAGGTACTTCTGGTCATGAGTCTGGTCTCCAGAGTCAAACATTTTGTTGTTCCTGCATTCTGTAGCAGAACGTTTTTTGGCTTCAGTCTCTGTGTTCAATGCCCTGGTTCATGGCTATGGCACTTACTTGAACAGATGGCTGCCTCCCATAGCAGCAAGCAAGGAAGACTCTATGCTGACTCTTCTGCACTTTCAGGGTTCTTTCTTTCTGCTGGAATCCCCATTCCGCAGCTAAGCATTGTTTCTCTTTATCACCTGTAACACCCCAATGATGATGTTTGAGTGATCTATTGTCTTGATTAAATCCACTGGGTTCTACTGCTCCCAAAACACCCTTGAGGAACTCTGAAGTCAGTCTTCACAAATAACTGGGGACCTAAGAGTTTGGAAAAGTTAGGATGAGCCAAAATGAGCCAAAGCCCGTACTTCCGGATGGCCTCTCTAGATCAGTGGAGTGTCCAGCTGTCCAGCATAAGCAGGTTGAAAAGGCATCCAAATGCACACACAGACATGATACCCAAGTCAAAATCTACTGTAGTTGAGGGCAGAAGCAAAACTGCAGTGAGATGAACCCTGGAGATTCTTTAATCCTGAGTTCAGGTTGACCCAGTAGAGCAAGGTAGAGAGATTTCTGGAAGATGATGTCACAGTCTGAAGAAAAGGGCCTGGAGTCCTGTACTGAAATACTGTCAATAAACACTGGGGGGAACAGGTTGGAGGGGTGGGTTCCATGGAGTCACTGTGGCTTCCAGGCTGAGCATTTGGCCCTCTGTGTTATGGATACAGATATTCATACACATACACACTGGCTTTTATATTAAACAAAGAGTTATATGGAATAAGCTCTATGACATTCTCTATCTGTAGCTCTCATGAGGAGGAAGAGCAAGCATTCTGACTAGTAATTACAATTTAAGGAGGTGAGGTCCCATTAAATGGCCTGATGGAGGTCACACAACACATGAGGTTTCTGGGTCTCTTTGGTCTGCAGGCTATAGGACTCTTTGATCAGTTCCATCCATTTCTCCATTTGCATTGCTCCAGTGCCCTTGCAGTGTATACCTGGCTCTACACTTTGTCTCCAGACAAATATCTACAGTGTTGATATTGTGGACTGCAGCTAACAGGCTGTTCCTACTCAGTCATAAAAGTAGAATTGTTCAGGTGTTATTTCAAACAGCTATGACAAGTGGATGATAATCCTGTGACTTAAAATTGGGAATATTGTCATTTAAGGAGAACCTATAATTTTCTATCTTTTGGGAGGAGTCTGAATTTTTCTGCCCATGGATTCCCTGTGAGCACGTGGAAAACTAGTTTTGCAGAGTCAGACATCTCTCATGCTTCTTCTGAGAGAGTGCCGGCATTGTGCAGGGCCCCTTAACCTTCCTTGATGTGTCCTGGGATTCAGCCCCTCAGCTATTGCTCAGGGACTAGAGGAGAAGCTTTGCAGTTAGTATTCAGTAGGAAACAGATGGGTGGCTTCCTGGTGAGGCCCCTTGTGGTTCTGAAGAGTCTGGCCATCTCTGGGTCCTCAAATGACAGAGACATCTTTCGAGCTGGACCTAAGTGCATGCTGAAAGGCCTGCCCTCAGGACAAAATCTGTCCCTGCCTCCCTACAGAAGGCCTGTCTCTAACACTATCACACAGGTGAGGGCCTTGACATTTCAATCTGAGGAATATTCATGATCAATCTCTTTTGAGCTGCAGGTGGCAAAAGAATCTTAAAAGGCATGCCTTCATTCTCCTCCTCAGGCTCTGGAATGACTATTTCAGTGTGGAAGCAGTTTGAAAATCAGGGTGCTGCCCAGGTGCCAAAAGCATTGCTTCTGAGAGGTTGTTGAATCTCAAGCAAAGGACAGACTTTTGTGAATACAGGGGGGCTGGGTTCAACCTGGTGGCTCTTCTTGGGACAACAGAAGAAAATAAAAAGCATAAAGACACTCTTACTCTGTTACCTGTCCTCAGGCAGGTGCCAATTTGAGAACAGACACCAAAACCCCAATGACAAGTTCACTGGCTCTAGGTTTGTGGAGTAAAGCAGAAGTGGAGGGATTGGTTTGGCATTGAAAGGTCTATGGCCAGGGTCCCAATCTTCACAGAGGTCCTTCAGATAAGCCCAAGGTTCTGCAGAGCCTTTCAGGGTGAGAAATATCCCTATGTTTTTCTCAGGATTTCTCTTCTGCACTGATGCACAGATGATGTTTGAGTCACATCAAGGTCAGAGAGCACAGCTAAGATTATGTGGCCTGGGCAGGTCTCACTTGGAAGAGTCTGTGAACTCTGCTCATGTTTGGGGAACCATGGGTTTTCTGAATATCTTGTAGTAGGTGACTTCTGTGCTGAAACTGCCAAAAGTCGGTGACTGAGGGTTTTCAGCTCCCCAGAGACATGACCTGGAATATTGGAAGTCACTTTTTTTTATAAAATCTTTATTGACAAATAATTCACATAGTATACAATTTGTCTGTTTGTACAATTTGATAGACTTCAGTATAGCATTGGATGTCACTCTTAGGATGTGTTCCTTCAGTCTGTGAATGGTGTTCCCTAAGCAGGGGATGTAGTCAGTACGGCATTTCAGACTCCACCCACCATTCTCCTCAGATCCTTTTCTGAGAAAGCGTTATGGAGCACGGAAGGACTCAGGTCTAGTGTCCAACTCTACCCCTGCTGTCTGCATCCAAGTGGGCGCTTTAGGCTTTGTTTTGTGGCAGTATGTGATCACTGCTGTGCTCTGTTCAGATGGTTCTGGGCCTCTTCTTCCTGCAGCCATCAAGCTTCCTCCTCAGTACATTCAGTTATTAAGTCAAAATAGATGCTAATATGATGTGTGACAGGCAGGCTGCATTCAGAGACTATGACCATTTGAGCAGGGCATTTCTGTAAAAAAAACCTAATACAAATGCTTCTCTATACCCTCCAGGATAGAATCCTTGACAGCTGGGTCCCTGCTAGGCCAGAGTAGGCTAATTTTCCAGAGTTATGCCCACAACTATAGTAAAAAGCACCACATACTTACTCCCGAGGCTGTCTTTCTGAAGATGCTGGCCTAGAAGTGAGGTTGAGATACTACCCTGCTCCTCTCCTAAAGGTCCGGGGAAAATCTCAAGCCAAGAACTGTAAAGCAGGATAACATAGGTCCATCTGAGTTCCTTTTGTTGCAAAAAAAAAAAAAAAAACTCTAGCAATGGGATGAAACTCCAACCCAGACCACAGACTTACTTGGTTCTTTTCACTCACAACTGCTCGATGTGAACAAGAAACAGACAGCACACTGCTCACATTAGCCCAAAGTAGCGGTCACTACTTTTTCCCCAAGGACCTTTTCCTCTTATGATAAGGCTAACGATGTAATCAGTGAATTTTTGTTGGTCTGAAATATCTTGCCCCCAGAGAATTTAATGTGTAGTAGGGCTTTGTGTACAGGCAGAAAAGCAGGAAGCTAGTGTACAGGAAGAAAGGAAGCTGTTAAGAAATGCCCTTTGTAGAGGAAGGAAGGGTGTCAGTGAAAGATTCCCTATATACAGTAAAGAAGGGAGCTGGTGAGAGATGACCTGTGTACAGGGAGGGATTTGGTGAGAGATGACCTGTGTACAGGGAGGGATTTGGTGAGAGATGACCTGTGTACAGGGAGGGTTTTGGTGAGAGATGACCTGTGTACAGGAAGGGATTTGGTGAGAGATGCATTGTGTACTGGGAGGAAGAGGCTCCTGAGAGATGCCCCTGAATAAGTTGAATAAACTGCTCTTATCTGAGATAAACTGGGCCTCACATCCAGGTGCTGATTAGACACCTGGATTCTAGCTATGACTGACAAAATCATGAAGGGAACAACAAAGGACAAGAATGAAATCCCTGTACACAGAATCCCTCATGTTAAGAGTTCTTCCCAATCTTGATAGCTAGGTCCCCTCTCCATGCTGAAATTCCTAAATGAGCAACCCAAATCAATCATCCTTCTTTTGGAAATCTGGGCTCATTCAAGTGGGCTGTTTTCCCATTGATTAACTCTGGCATCCCTAGGACCTGAATGCAGATACAGGTTCAATTTTTCCTGTTTGAATTCAAAGAAACCAACATGGTTATAGAATGCTTCACTGACAACCATGACCAGATACATCCAAACATTTGAATCTATGACCCAATAGTATAATGTGGCCAACAAAGATGTAATGTTAATTGTAGACCAGCAAGCCTAGGCATTCACTCCAGCAGGAACAGACCCAAGAGTCTCCTGGGCAAGTGGACCTCTAAAGTTCCTGTTGGCCACAGAGGAAAGAGTGGCTGGACAACTGCCCTTCATTTGGCCTGACCTCTTTTCATGTCCCGGGGCTGTGTACACCTTCTGTCCTGGTGGTATTGGCTCAACAATCAGGTGCTGTTGTGAGGGCTGGGTGTGCAAGAGGCTAAATGTGGACTCACTGTTTCTTTGTTTTAGGTAAAGAACAGAGAAGGAGAGATGTACTGGGGAATTGGGAAGCACAGCTCCTAAGTTCACAGGCTTGGCTGAGGTGGTACAGCCAAGCAAAAACCACAGGTCCTTGTGTGACTGCTCTTTGATGATGAAATATGTCCCCATCATTTCATTGTATTTTCTATTTACAAAGGATTACAAGATGGCATTGATATTAAACCAAGAAGACAGTGTGTCTAGGACATTGGGAACTGAGTAGGTGTCTCTTGGGATGTTTTCCTCCCATTTCATGGGCCAAGGATGTTGCTGAAGGTCTTCAATGGAGGAGCTCATTTCTGGTGCAACTGTAATTAATCAGTGATACAGGTTTTGAAGTTACCAGGAGACATGAGCTGGAATGTCATAGGTCCCTTTTAGGAAATTCTCTGCGATCTCTTCCAGGGTGTTTCCTCAGAAGGGGTGGTATTCAGGGGTGAAAATTAGAGCAGCACACCCTGACTTCACACATCTGCTTTCTGCCCATCAAACCCTCTCCCAGCCCCAGTTCTGGGACATTGAAGGTCATGGCCCACATGGCACTTGCAGTACAGTGCTAGCTATATATAGATGGTGATACCAAAGTCTAACAGCTTCACATTGCTGTCTTGTTCTAGATGGATGTTTTCAGAATTTAGGCCACAATGGACGATGTCAAGGTCATGGAAAAACACGATAGCTCTCACGATCTGCCCAAATATTTTCTGTGCCTCTTCCTCCTGAAACATGACCTCATTACTTACTCATTGGAACTAGTTTTCTTAAAGACAAAGAAATATTGTGCTGTTGTAAGAATCTGGAAGAGTCAAATTATATTAGGATGGTATTGTTTACCCAGGGTTGCCATCTTACACAATAACCAGAGGTCCTGCCCTAAGTTTCTATTACATTTATGGCCAATGGGTGCCTGTTAGGTGATGATAGGCCAGTTTCACAGATCCAAATTCACACTTGCCGATGGTAACTAGGAACATGTATTGATTTTGCATGTTCCTGTACTTGGGCTTGATGGCCATGAGCATACGTGGTCACAGTGCTCATGTGCAGACAGATGTTGTGAAGCTGAAACACAACAACTTACAAGATGGCAGTGAAAAAGTTCCACAGGTTACTGAAAATTAGCTCCCTCTCTGTAGGAAAGAACTACAGGCCAGCCCACTGCCCTATATCCAGGACACTCATCCCTCATAGTAGGTCTGAGGGAGAAATGGACCAACCACAGAAGGCTTTATATGGCACATGGTGACTTTATCCATGGTAAGGCCCAGGCACATTT
>NW_023411689.1:0-18338 GCF_903995425.1 Onychomys torridus | reverse complement strand
GGTACACAACAATGTGAGATACACTTGATTTTACGGGAAAGGAGACCTACATCAGGCATTAACATTTATTCAAATATAAACATTCCTCTGCACTAAAAAGAAATTATTCTTCAAAATTGCATTGATTTCTTACAATAAGGTAGGAAATATTCTAGGACAAATGCTTGTAATATAGTTGCAAAGAAATAAAGGAAACATATTTGATATTAAAAACAACTCAAGAAAAACAGTGCAATAAGAGAACTAAATAGCACTTGTTTATATTCTAGATAATAGAACACTAATTTCATTTCCCTTCATTATTCTTACAGATGTTTTCAAACTTCTCTGCCCATTGCATTTTTTGTTCACTTATCTCTTGCCTTGCTTCCCACAGGATTAGACACAATTTAAAAACTAAAAATTATTGAGATCATTGAAATAAAAGCATGTCAAAATCATACTAAAATGTAAAGATCATGAGTAGATGAATAAACATAAATACTATAGCAGTGTTTAGGAGCAAGTATTCCAGGTGTGTTTGCTTCCTTTCAATGAGTATGAAGCAGTACTATTATTGATCATGTTCAATAATATTTAGTAATATCCTTGTATCTTTTCAAAAGATTTTAATAGCCAATGTGTATAAAAATTGGCCCTTGGTCGGTGGTGTTCTCACTAATTGACATATATGCAGTCATTTACTCTCTGCTATGACCTCATGGGTGAAAATGTTTAGAACCAGACAGCCTGTTCACATTCCAGCTCACTCTTCTAATCACTGCTGTGTAAACATCATGATAGAGGCTTGCTGTGCACTAGTTGCCAGTAAAACAGAGCACATATCTGAGTGACAGGAAACAGCTTTATTATTTCCACAGCACAAATATAACACAAATCTAGGAATCATAGAGAATGGGTCACCCATGGTCAGGTCAAATGCAATCTTGTCTACACAGGTCGTGTGTGACTGTGACTGAGGGGCCCCAGAACACAGCCATCTTTGTCTTGTTACTTGCTGGGGAACATCCTTCTGGCCAGACAGACTAGAACCCGAGTCATCAATTTCAGGAGGCTACATTCCTATGTTTAACTGCTCTCAAGAAAGAACTGTGAGTCAGCCCAAGGCCATCCAGAGATCTACCATACCACCATGAACCAAAATAAGTCACTCAATGTTTCTGAGCTTCAATCTCCTCATTTGTAAAGGGAAGTGTACTTGTCCCTATTTGAGTAATGATTAAAGAGGCAAATATGAATAAATTAGTGATAATATTATAAAGAGTGTCATATTCATTAGCCTGTAGCATATTTTAAAGATTTATCATGTGTGTTGGGGGAGGGTATGCACTTGAGTGCAAATGTCCAAGAGGTCAGACAAGAGAGTTGGAACCCCTGCAGCCAGAGATACTGATGGTTGTAAAATACACCCATGTGTACTGGAGAGCCAGAGTAACAGTGGTTGTGAGCTGTGCATGTGGATGTTGGGAACTGAACTTTGGTCCTCTGCAAGAACATTGTTTAACTACTGAGTGATCTCTCCAGCCCTAGCCATTAGTACATTTAAAAAATTTAGATAAAAATGTCACTAACTTTGCTAATGTTACCTATTCATAAACCACAGAATGAAACCAGGAGACACAAGCTCACATGTATGTGTCATCTAAATTCTATCAGTTGCTTCCAGTACATTCACATCTGTTGTCAAGATTCTTCCTGCTTTCTCCAAGAAGTGAAGACAAACATCCCATCACACATTCACAGAGTGGATGAAAAACAAGCACTTTTCCTTGAAACCCAGCATCACAAGGAACACTCACAGTAATATGTGGTTAATGTTCAATCATTGGCTGGAGACAGAAGTAACGGTGAGACAGGTGCTTGGTGGGCACAGCACATGAGCCTGGGCTTGACCTCCAGCACATCCACCGCATGTGACTCACCCTGAAAGTTTAACAATTGGATTAGGGAGGAGCATATGTGATACCTTCCATGGTCTACGTTGTGGAAGTAGAAATAATCCCACTTGGTTAATTTAGAACCATTTACCAACCAGTTTGAAAATTCCTAAAAATGTGATAGTCAGCTCAGAAAGCCAGCTCCCACTAGTCATCTTTCAGGGACAGCCTGTCTGTGTGTTCAGACTGGGCCCTCCAAAGCAAAAATGTCAATGGCTTCTGCTTCAGAAATAACAGCACCCCATATGAGCATTTGGCAAACCATGAAACTAGCAAGACTTAGGTCTAAGCATACCAAATCAACAAGTGAGCACTGGGAAATATGCCAGGGATTCCATGTTCTGACTCTAACCAAATTCCAAACCAACATGAAACAGAAATGAATACTGCTTAGAAAAATAAGCAGACCCCTTATTCCACAGGGCAAGTTAGCACATCAGCTGTAAAATACAAATATAATGAATACAAACCAAGAGTTCAAACATGTTTTCATCATATGGAATTCTGATAAATACCAGGAAGTCACATAAAATACAGAAAAGGGTGTTTTCCTCCCATAGTTTATACAAATGATATAAACTGTTGCTAATGTTAGTTTTATAAATTTTATTATATAACTATGAATTATATATAAATAAATATAAAATTTATATTTTGCAAATATAAATTTGCAAGTCTATTCAAAGAGACCATCTTGGCACCAAGTCATGGTGCTAGTGACCTGTGCCCCCACAGAAAGCAAATATAGCCACATCTGAGGTAATTTTCTGCCTGCACATATTCCCGGTATGATGGCTATTCCTTGCCTGTCAACTTGATTACATCTAGAATTAACTAAAATCCAAAAATGGAAGGCATACCTGTGAGGGATTTCTGTTTAATCTGAAAAAGGAGATCCACTTCTAATCCAGGTGTTTGACATAGACACACTTTTAATCCACATCTTTGAGCTAGGAAAAGACATGCATTTGACATGGGGTTTTGAGGTAGGAAGACACACATCTGATCTAGGCCACAACTTCTGCTGGTAGCCTATATGAGGACATGGAAGAAGAAAGTTTTTGCTCTTTGCCTGCTTGGCCCCTATCTCACTACAAATCCATTCCTCACTGGTATTAGAGCCTGTTTCTTCAGGATTCTAACATATACTAAAGACCTGTGAAGACATCCAGCCCTGTGGACTGAGCAACTACAGGTATCCTGGACTTCTAGTTCTTAGTCAGTCATTGTTGGATTAGCTGGACAGCAGCCTGTAATTCATCCTAATAAATCCTCTCTATATATATAGAAAGAGATTAATTCTTTAAGTTCTGTTACTCTAGAAACTTTGACTAATCACTCCTGGTTATGAATATCTTCATCAGGTAGCTAGCTAACTAGCTGCCAAAACTCTTACTCCATTAACACTCCCACATGGCCAAAGAATCCAGGCTTCTCCCCACTGAGATTGTTCTTCTGGACAGGATGGCTCCCCTCAGCCTAACACTCTATACCTGTTCTAATATTAACTACTTATTTTTTAATACCCTGGACTCAATATGTGAGAAGTTCCTACTTTCGATGGAGAGTATTGTGTTTGGGGTTTTTCAGAATAAGATGGAACATGAAGTAGGCTATGTTCCAAGGAGCATACAGTCTAATTGTAGAAATAAAAATTAGGAGGTTGGGAAGACAGTTCAGTCTGTAAAGTGCTGGCCATGCCCTGATGAGGATCAGATTTTTATTTCTGGAACTTACATTTAAAAAAAAAAATCCAGGCATGGTAGCATCTACTTGCAATCCTTACGCTGGAGAGGAGGCAGAGAGGTCTATCCTCGGTGTCACTGGCCAGACAGAGAGACAGACAGACAGACTAGCATACTTGGCAAACCAAGAACAGTGAAAAAACCCTGTTGCAAATCCAAGGAAGAAGATGCCTAAGGAACGATACCCAACATCGGCCCCCATAAGCACATACACACATATGCATGCATACACCCCATGTAAACACTCATGCACACACACACACTTTTCAAGAAATAAAAGAACAAGAATTCTACACTTGTAAATTTGCAAAAGCAAGTTACATATTTCATATAAAATTATATATAAATATATATATAAGATATACATATCTATTACATATGCATATTTTATCTTTATTTACATGCCTCACAAAACAAGGCAGACTGTGCTTGAGAAATGATACCCAAAACTGTCCTCTGCCATCCACATGTGTGCACCCATAATCACACATACACACCCACACACCAAAATTAGAAGAAAAGAAAATTAGGCAAAGGACAAAACTCAAGCATCTTAAAACAGTCATAATATTCAAGAAAGAGGTTATTTTGTGCTCATATTCAGAATGCAGCCTTCCATCAACCTCACTACTGACAAGACAGAAAGCCAACAACCAAGAACGCTTTCATCACACTGTGTAGGACAAGGCCTTTGCAAGGAGAACCCTGAGTCCTCACTTGGAGTTGATTGCCTGCTTTGTAACAGCACCAACAACGGGACTACAGAACCCAAGTTCATGACTGACTCAAAAGCAGCAAAACAGACCTTGTGAAAAACAATGGCCCTGAGCAACAAGAGAGAAAAACTTGGAACAGTCTTAAACGTTCCTGCGGTCCACAGGAAACAATCCCACACATTCCAATGGTCCACAGGAAACAGACCCACACATTCCAATGGTCCACAGGAAACAGTCCCACACATCCCAGCAGTCCACAGAAAACAGTCCCACACATCCCAGCTGCACACAGGAAACAGACTCACACATCCCAGCTGCACACAGGAAACAGTCCCACACATCCCAGCGGTCCACAGGAAATAGACCCACACATCCCAGCTGCACACAGGAAACAGTCCCACACATCCCAGCTGCACACAGGAAACAGTCCCACACATCCCAGCTGCACACAGGAAACAGTCCCACATACCCCAGCAGCCCACAGGAACTCTATGATTTGATTTGCTGATAATTGTTTATACTAATGATCCTGAGTCTTCCAAGAAAGTATAAAATTCAGAAAAAATTTGTTTCGCATGACAAGTAGGCATTTTGAAATTGTTCATTTAACACGCTTAAGTTGTAGTGCTCATTACGGAATATCTGCTGTCCAGAAATTCTTACACTCCCAGTGTTTGAAACCAGAGGTCTTGTACTTTTTGTTCTAGAAAACTCCAAGGAGACACCTCACATTTGGCAGTTTATTTTAAGTTTATGAGGACAGCTCTCAGGGGGTGATAAAAGTCGATTTTGCTTTCTAGAACACCTTCCAAGATAAACTGTTGACAAATTCACATTTTGCGGAAGGCTACGGAGTTGTGACGCTGTCGTCAATTCTAGATCCTTTTAAAAAGGATGGCATTCTAAGGAATTTTACCTTGCGGCTTCTGTTTTTCTGCAAAGTGAGCCATTCAGGCATTGCATCTTCTCCAATTTCCTCGTCTCTTTCAGGGAAGCATATTGGGACAGAGCTTGCCAGCTGTCTGCTCCCTTTGCCTTCTGCTGCCATTATCCCGAGGTACCGCCCCACCTTCTGGCCCTCCAGCTTGTGGGGGGTGGGGAGCAGGGAGGGGAACAGAGCTCTTCCTGCTTCTGACATGCGTAACACAATGAAAAGAGCAGAAGGAATATGTATCTATACATACATATTTCCCTCTCTACATATAGACATGCATAGACTGATATGGAAAGTATGTGCATGTGTATGCATGTGAATCCACACACCCCATGCCAGCATTCCTATATGTATATATACACGGTATGTATTCCATATGCTCTTCCTTTCTGCAGCACACATATGCAGCTGGGAATAACTACTGTGAAGAAAAATTTACATACTCACCAAAGACAGATTATCAAGCAGAAACAAGAATATATGGAATTAGCTATTATAAATTCTTTTCATCTGCTGCCTGCCTTTATTAGAACACACTTCTACAGCCCCAGAAAATATCTATCCTTTCATATTTGCATGCATATGAAAAGAGGTCCTTCCCTAATTTTTATATTTGTATCCTGCTCATCCAGTCAGTTAGTGTCCTGTTTCTGTACTGACAGCAAGTCCATTGAGAATGTTAAAGAATTACAATGCACACTTAATGCTGTAGAGGGTAGTAGTATAGATGTGGAACTGAGCAAGAAATGGACAGTGTGAGCAGATAAACGGCTGAATGGGCTCCAAACAGACAACGTGTGGTGGTTATTGCCTCACTGCACAAACGCTTCTGGCATCCACAACGCCACCTAGTCGGTCGCCATGCTGGGTGTGGCTAGTACTGCCTCTCTTGCTGCTTTGCAGATAAGGAAAACGAGGTTTACTGAGATGAATTGAGTGTTGGAAAGGCCGGGATCTGGCCATATTACATGTGCCTCCACGCCTGTCTCTCCACTTGCCACCTTCTGCTGCCTCTGATTCAATACATTTTTAAGGTACACATGTGGAAATGAGCACTCAGGAGGGTCCTGGCTAGAGGGGTCAACCCCTCCTCTATCATTTCCTTATTGTAAGTAGGAGGTACATTCATTCACAACACACAATTTGACAGACAAATGTAATCTAAATTCAGTTGTTGCAGGTTCAGTTAATAATTGATCTGATGTAAAAATTTTAATTTAATTTAAAAATTAATTCCAAGTATGTAAATTTAAATAAGGAGTAAATGGCTTTTATAAATCCCTACTTTTCCTAGCAATAAATTAACTTTTGTTGAAATCAATCAAGACAATGGGGACCTGTTGACTCAGAACACAATAAGCAGAATTCCTTCCCAGTGCTTAAGTGCGATGGGGGAACCACACTGGTTATTCAATGGTTGTATTAACTATCTTAGGCCTCCACAATGCGCTGAATGTGCCTTTAGTGACCTGAAAATGCAGGTGATTAAGCATGCATAGGCCAAGTGACAAATGGCAGCAATCCTGAAGCATTTCTCAATGAAGATTTTCTTGTTTGGGAATTTATAAGGAAGCAATCACTTAGGAAGATCTATGACCCCTTCAAACTTGCCCATTATTCATCTCCTACAGATTGAGCTCAATCTCCCTGCTGACTAAATTGCATCTTGATATTAATGTAAAGGTTTGGGAAGTGATCTTAACTCATTTAGGCTACTTGATACTATTAAGACCAGATACATTCATGTAAAGATGTCATTAAAAAAAAAAAAAACTGTCCAGCCCACAAATTTCTCACAAGCCTTCCCTCTGTACAAATTTCAGTCATAAAGGTGGTAAGTTTAGTATATAAATCTTAAGAGGATATGAAATATATCATCATCAAAGAAAAACTATGCAAGCTTAGCAATGGTGCTACAAAAGCAAAGGCTATTTTTCAGTATTCTTAGACTGAATTTGTAAGGTTGCCAATGGTCTGAACTGAATGTTTGGAGGAGTTTTTTGCTGTTATTATTAAATAACATCCAAATGTATATTTTAATATAATTATTTCATGGTATCTAAAGCCACAATCTAGAAAGAGTTTCTAAAAGGAGTATAATTTTATATAGTCAAAGTACTCATACAAATTATGCATAACCCAACTGCTTTAGATACAAAATACTAAGCTCTAATCTATCATCATTGTCAATTTAGCAGCAAAATCAAGTGCTATAGTTCAATCAAGGACAGGGAATGTTCCCAGGGCCAAAAACTAAAGCATTCATCCCCAGAGAAGTGCTGCTGGGGAGCTGGGGAGTCTTTAAGGAGAAAGGCCTTGTGTGAAGGCTCATGCTTTGTGGATGCTCCTCTGAAGGACCCAGCAGTACCCCATCGATTCCTCATTTGCACCCTGGTCATCATATGAGTAATTTGCTCCTTCACTCTCTCCCTTCACAATGTACTTCTTTACTGTGGGCTCCAAAGCAACAAAGCCAACCAATTGGCAGACTGAAATATGCAAAAGAAACATTACTAGAATGATTGTCTCTGAGTATTTTTTAGAGTAACAAAAAGTTGCCTGGCACACTCAAGAATTCTCTTTCCTTCCTTCCTTCCTTCCTTCCCTTCTTCCTTCCTTCCTTCCTTCTTTCTTTTTCTTTCTTCCTCCCTCCCTTCCTCTGTTCCTCCCCCTCTCTCTTCCTTTTTTTTTTTTATTATATACACAGAAGAGGGGGCCTGATCTCATTACAGATGGTTGTGAACCACCATGTGGATGCTGGGAATTGAACTCAGGACCCCTGGAAGAGCAGCTGGTGCTCTTAACCTCTGAGCCATCTCTCCAGCCCATCCTTTCTTTTCTTTTCAAGTTCAGAGCCATTGCTAGTTCTTCTCCTTCAAAGATTTTTAGCGATTGTCTACTCAAGAACAAGTTCAATTCAGAAGTTTCAACTCAGTTCATATGGAAGCTACAGTCTCACCCTCATCCAATAGAGATGAAAAACATACATATCTGCTTCATTCAGCACTTTAGAATATCTCTGCTGAAAGTCCTTCATAACAAATCATGCTATTTATAACTTACATTTAGGATACATAGCAATTTAGTTCAGTGACAGTTTCTTTGTGTTATCACAATTAATGTTTACATCAACCTTAGGAGAATGTTTATATTTTATGCTATTATACTATTTTTTCAAATAAAGAAATTAAAATGAAAATGACCATGTTGATGGAGAGAACAAGGGAGAATAAAAACCAGGCCATCTGATTCCAAAGTGAATATCCTTGACTTCTACCACCCTGGTGTAAATCTTGTTGACAGTTAATGGGAGTTTATCACAGGGAGAAGATGCTGTGGCTCTTCTGTGTTCAAACTGTGTTAGTATACTCTGCTTGCAATTGCATAATCTTATCCTTTTCCGCTACTTTCAATAGGATAGGAATTACACTTTCATGTTTGGAGCCAGCCTACATTGAAGTTCATGAAAAGTGGATGTAGAAAAATTGAATTATAGAAGTTGCTCAGGATATCGTTAACCCTGCCCACTGCCAAAAACAAACAAACAAAATCCTTTATTTATTTTTTTGAAATGGAGTGTGATGACCTTCTAAAATTTTGCTCTATAAAATAATGAAAGCTGTTGTAAGCAAATAGAAGTTGGTAAGATAAATGAAGAAAGCAGTTGAAGATCCTCCCTACCCCCTCCATCCCTGGCCACTACAAGGACAGTCCTTTGAAATGTAGCGGTCTTGGTCAATTTCATAAATATATTAGGCGTATTAGCCTACTCTAGCTGACTTAACAGGACACTATGTACTGGACAACTTAAACAGATATATTTTCTCCCAGTTCTGGAAGCTGGACATCCAAGACTGGGTTGGTTTCTGGTGAGGCCTCTCTTCTGGAATTGCAGATGCTGCCTGTGGTTGTGCCCTCAGAAATGAATCTCTGCTGTTTCCTCCTGCCTTACAATTACACCAGTCCTTTGGGATCAGAAGCTGACCTCTTTGACCTCATTTAACCTTAACTGCCCCCTGTCAGTCCTATAATTCAGAATGATCACACTGGGAGGTACAGAGTAATCTTGACCTTTTGTGTTGTGACTTGATTTTTCTCTAGCCATTGTATCATATACACCTTGCTTTGCTGAGAAATATTTGTCTATATTTTGGTGTCATTCTGATATATTAGATACCTGTGTTTATTAAAATAAAACTTTTATTGTGTGATGAACTTTATGATTGAATTATGAACCGTAATTCAATCAATTACGGTTGAATTTTTCATACTATGAACAACTTTCTTTTGTTTGCTTCTTTGCATGTTGTATCCTTGACAAATTCTTGAATTATTTTTTAACACTATCTTGCTAGTAGATGAACTGCCAAGTCCAAGGGAAAGTGGACTGCTAGGGTGACTTTACATATGGTTGAAATGTCCTTCAGAATATCATCTCAATTCACATTCTCTACAACTCTGTTTGAATCTAGCCTTTATGAATGCTCACAAAGATGGCTATTTTAATTTACGGACATTTGTTATGCTATGTGAAAATGGAGCTCTATTTGATGGTTCAATTTGCATTTCTTATAACTTCTAAAGAGAACAAAGTTAGTTGTTCCTCTTTTGAGAATGGCCTGGTTAGTTCCCTTGTCTCTTTTACTATTAGAGAGACTTGACTTTCTGTCATTGGAGTATGTGAGAGCTATCAACCATCCAAACCTTACAGCTGTTTCAAACATCTTCCCAGTTTGTTTGTGTAGTCTGTGTATATTTTACTGTTATTTGAAATATAGACTTTTTTTAACCAGGCTCTGTACTATAGCATCTGCCTCTAGAATTATGTACAGAGGTCAAGATGATGCAATCCTCTTTAAAAACAACAACAACAACAACAAAACCTTAAGTACTTTTTATCCAGTGGACTTTGTACATCTTATAAATTCAGTTTGACAAGTAAACTAGAAACAAACTTATAACCAAAGTCAAATTATAAAATATATGCAGTGTGCACACTTATATTTGGTAATACATTCCTAAGAAGGTATTTCCTTATATCAAATTTGACTCATCAAATGTTCCTTCTAGTCAGGAGTGGTAGGCCACACCTGGAATCCTAACATTTAGAAGGAAGAGTTGGGAAGACTGCAAGCTTGAGCTTGTGGTAAATTAGCTATTTCCAAGCCAGCTGCTTTGAATGATTTTGGAGTCTGGAGTATGTTTACTTCCATTAAAGGAATCAAAATATCATTATTTGATCAAATATTAAAAAAAAGAGAAGAAATCACCTTCAGTTCTGATAATTTCTTTGTTGATCCTTTTCTATTTCCCATAGTTTATACATTCATCTAAAGATGATTCTAAAAAGAAGCTCCCAAAACGACAATGCTACCATCACTGAAATATTAACAATTCCATTTAAAAAGCACAAAAATTTAAAGTGTAATAAATACTTGTTCAAAATCACTATACTTTATAAACCTGTAGCAATAAATTTACCTTGCAGTTTCTACATGCAGTATTATTAACATACTTATCTATGCTGTGTGTGTGTGTGTGTGTGTGTGTGTGTGTGTCTCAAAAGACCACTGAAGTAAAATGGAGGCATTGTTTGTTGCCTGACTTAGCTAATAAGAAGCCTACATTAAATAGTGTACCAGGTCATTTTATGGCTCAAACAAAAACTTAAACAGCCATAGATCTGTAGCTTTGAATTATGTTAAGGGCAGCAGTGCTGTGAAATGCATGACAATATGTGAGTCTATCAACTTCCACAGTTCTCAATTAGAAGACTTTCTGAATACTTATAAACAGATCCTGTTGTTTACCAGTTCACCCCTTAATCTTGGAATGTTTGTTCTATGGACATTCAACATAATGGCTCCTGAAAGGACTTTCCAAAGATGGATTCCATTTTATGTTCACATAAAACCAGAGACCCAAAGTTCAGTTAAGAGCAACAGTATAAAGCACAGGGCAGGGAAAACACTGCTTACACATCTCAAGACACACTTAGGCTTTATATGGTTATTTGTGGATCAGGGCCCTCAGAATGAACCCC
Organism: Onychomys torridus; assembly: GCF_903995425.1. Taxonomy (NCBI): domain Eukaryota; kingdom Metazoa; phylum Chordata; class Mammalia; order Rodentia; family Cricetidae; genus Onychomys; species Onychomys torridus. The sequence continues at coordinate 6,963 of NW_023411689.1, read as the reverse complement.
AGAGCCTTACACATGCTAACCTAGCTTCCTCCCACTGAGGCAGCTCCTCTGCTGGTACACACTTATTTATAAAGGCAATGAGAGCAGCTGTGTTAAAAAGCAGACCACAGGCTGAAGTTATGGCTTTGATAGTCCTACAATATGGCGCTTTGAGACTCATTTCTAAGAAATTCAATAGCTACCTTCAAGGTGTTTTTATTTATTTTTTAATTCTATGCCTATAAATTTAAACCTACATGTGGGAGGGATACAATACAGAACAAAAAGAGCCATGTGGAATATTGAATGGGAATACTTAAGGAGGTCAAGTAAGAAAACTTGCAACCATAAAAATAAAGGAAAGTATATTTTGCTTACGCAAATTATCATCGATTTAAACACATGAAATTTATAGTGTTGGGGCTGGAGAGATTTTAAATTAAGCTTAAGAGCACATACTGCTCTTTTGCAGGACTCTGGCTCAGTTCCAGACTCCATAGTAGATGGCTCACGAACTCCTGTAACTCCAGCTCTCGGAGATGCACAAGCCTCTTCTGGCCTCTGTGGGAACTGCATGAACACAGTCTACATGGAGACACAGGTTCACACACATAGAAACAAATATATATTTTTAAATGTACAGCCTCAAACACAGGGAAAAAAACGCTTAAATAAAGTAAAAAAAAAAAAAAACCTGAAAAAGAAATCTGCCATATGGCTTCTGTGTGGAGGGATTACTAACCTCTAATATAAAAAGGAGTCTAAGAAATTACTGTAGCAATATTAGTATCACACTATAAAAATAAATCGGAAGGCAAGATCAGATGTTTCATGAAAAAAGTGATAAAAATATCAGCAGAGAAAGCATTAGTATTTCATGTCAACTGAATTAAGATGCCATGTTTTAGTAGTGATACTCAACACTGTTGAACAATACTGAAATCAACAGTCTCATTCACTCCTGGTAAGTTTGGCCTGCTAATTCTGTAGAGTGACCTTGGCACATCTATAAACAGCCTTAAGAGGAAATGAGTAAGTCCTTGTTGGAGCAACACTATTCCTATGAATCTGTGCAAAAAGTGTTTATTATTGTAGAGAAATATTTTACAATATTATTATAATGATAAAATTTTGTGAACAATCTAAATGTTGAACAAATAAATGAACCAAATGTGCTTCGTATTTTAAAATCTATGCTCTATACCATGACAGAATTAAAAAAGCTACTAAAAATCATTTCAAGGGGCAGGAGAGATAGCCCAGTCAGGAAAGTACTTGTCAAGTGGGTACCGTGGTGTTTGCTTTAATCCCTCCCTGGGAAGTTTGACACGAGAGGATCACTGGGGCTTGTGGCGGTATGTTGTGTACCCTAATAAAATTTGCCTGAAGATCAGAGAACAGAACAAGTCACTAGATTAAACATAGATGCCAGGCAGTGGTGGCACACACCTTTAATTCTAGCACTCCAGACAGATGAGTTCAGAGCCACTCAGGACAACATGAGATTGACTCAGTCTAGGAGAGAAACAGAGCCAGGCAGTGGTGGCACACACCTGTAGCATGAATCTTAAATGACCTTATTAATAAAAATCAAACCTGAGGCCAGTTATTGGGGTGAATGCTGGAAGATCAGAGAAGCAGAACATGTCACAGCTACCTCACCTCACCTTGCGGAGAGGAAAGACAGGGCAGCAAGTAAAGGGTAAGGTTTCAGCTCTCAGCTATTGCTCTGACCTCTTGGCTTTTAACTCTGCAATTGGCTCTGTGTTTCTTATTTAACAAGATGGTTACATCTACACAGACCTTTAATCCAAGCACTTGGAAATCACACCCTTTAATCCCAACTCTAAAAAGAAGCGATGACTGGGTGGAGAAGGGTAGATAAGAGTGAGGACACAGAAACTAAAGCCACTTTCAGTGGAAGCTTTTTGGCTGGACCATTTTTCAGCTGAGGACTCAGAGACATTCAGTCAGAGGATTCGTGGAGTTGGCATTGCCTTGTTCCTTTGTCTCCCTGCTCTTTTAACATTTTCCCCAATGTTTTTATTAAAAGACCTATTAGGTTCCATGTTACAGGGGCTCACTGGCCAGCCAGGCAACTCAGTTGACTTGACAAGCTCCATGCTAGGGAAAGACTCTGTCAAAGAATTCAAGGTGGCTTCTAAGGAACAACATTTGAGGCTGTCCACAGGCTTCTGTGCACAAGAGTGCACACTCACACATGTACAAACACACACACAAAAATTATAACACATAAAAAACAAACAGAAATTCTACATATAGTATGATGCCATTTTTGTTATATACTTAATATAAAATTGTATATAAATACTCAAATTATCTATGCATATATAACATGGGACACCTTTATTAACATGTGGTTTTGAGCTGCCATATTTAGTTGACTTCCTAAAAACACAGTAGAAAATAGTTCAGTTGGGAACTAGACAGAGAATGAATGTGCATCATTGCAATGCCGAGGATTTCACACTGAGCGCCTAAGATGAAGGGTGTGCAAAGGACCTAGGAGTCTAAGCCAAAGACTAACAACAATCAATGACAAGAAAACTCACCCAGCAAGTGTCGCTGTCTGAGTTGTTTCCCACCACAAGATCTCAAATTCTGAGTTCTCTACAGCTTCCTACAGTAAGTTTCCTGTCTCTCCCATGGGCTTCGATATGCAAAGCAGCTTCTCTCCATCCTCTCCTGGTGGCATCCTCCTCGGTAACACCTATCCATCCCTTGTCTCAGACACCACCCCCTCTGAAAGGCAGAACAGCGTCCCGAGAATGTCAAGGTTTCATGTCGTGGAACACTGTCCTTTCTGTTCCTCCTTTTATGTTTATCAAAAGTGTGATTAAGTGATTAGTTGCCTTCTCTTTTCTCCAGAACCTGCGGTTTATGAGGGAAGGGACCAAGCCAATCTTACTTCTGTGTCCCCAAGGACCACCAGATGATAATAGCAAACAGCAAAGTAATATGTGGCCAGGTGCAGTCCTGAGCTCTTGAAGTGACTTAGTTAAATGTCTCAGCATCTATGATCCAGTTACCAAAATGCTCCTTTTTATAGGGGAGAGCAGCATCAGCATCTCACTCCAGCCTAGAATTCACTATATAATCTAGTCTGGCCTCTACCTAATGGCAATCCTGCTGCAGTGGCCACCCGAGTGATGGCATCGCATGCATGAGCCACACGCTCAGGTCAATTTCCCTTGATGTGAAAAAGCAGGAAGCAGAGACACCAAGCCCCTAAGTTACACATCCAGCAAGAGATTCAGATTCACCTAGTCCAGTATCTTTAACTCAATCTATGCCTCCCTCTGTGTAGGTTCCTCTATAAATATTAGAAGAAATGAATGAGGAGACACATTAGCAATAAAATGTGTATTTGCTCTGAATTAGGCACCAGCGGAGACATGCCCTGTAACAGCTGTAGCCCATCATCTCATGGTCACCTGACCATAATAGGGGCAGAGGACCCTAGCCTTCCAATGGAAACACCAGGAACAAAGCCCTTTAGACACCCTCATTAGAAATTCTATTTTAATGATTTCTTGAGAATAATAGACTGGTTGGGACTTTCAATTTCAATGACAGAAATCTAAACTTAAAGGGTTTAAATAAAGGCATCTATGGCTTTGTAATCACATATGCATCTACACTAATTACAGCAACTGACCGACCGCAAAGGTCACCCTCCCCTCTTCTCTCTCTCTCTCTCTCCTCTCTCTCTCTCTCTCTCTCTCTCTCTCTCTCTCCTCTTCCTCTCTCTGCACACTCCTATTTCCTGTTAAAATCTGCTTGAAAAGAGGGTCCATAATTGCAAACAAGTTGTGCAGAATAAACAAGCCATTATTGTAATGAGGATGATTCTTGCTAAGGCTTATTTTTAAAAGCCAAATTATAGACTCCCGGTCTAAATTGTATCTGGGTTTTCTGTCACTTGCTTTCAAATTTAGTCCTGATTTGCATTTTGCCTGACCTACGAGTTAGAGCACAAGTTCACAGAGCCCCTCTGAAGCGGTAATGAGCTTAGGCACTAAGCGGTGTGTAATTGTGTTCAACTGCATGCAAGTGTTTACTTTTTACTGCTGTGCGTCTGCCTTGGAGATTGTTGAGATGCAATTATGCATTGCAAAATTTGCAAGTTGCCAGCCTTGCCTGGACTATTTTTGCTATGTTTCACATTTAAACTGCTTAAGTGCATAAGTAGAGTATAAACAGCCAGGTTTTCCAGACTAGAAAATTACTGTTACTTAGATGGCAGCATTTCTGCGCATGGTTTCCTATTTCCATGCCTTGCCTCAGCTACATATCTTTTTAACCATCTGTTTCTTTCTGGCGACCAGTGACAGGGAGGCAAGCAACTGTATCTGAATTACTGTGTGCTTTGACATCTGGTATCTAAATCCAACCATGGTATTTATTTGTGAATCATTTAAATATGAGATCATATTAGTTACACTTGCAGATTCCTTTTCATTAACATCTTCAACCCTGTTTACACCCGATTGCATGCAGTTTCACACAGAGAGAAAATATGTGTGTTTTCCTGCAGGTTGTGTACTGTTTGTGTCTGTGGATACAAACATGTGTGCATGTGTGTGTTGATACATTCACCTGTGAGGGCTTGTGTGGAGGCCAAATGTTGACGTCAGGATATCTTCTGCAATTATTTCTCCATCTCTTTCTTTGAGACAGAGTCTCTCATCAAATATAGAGCTTTCTGATTTAACTAGACCAGGCCAGCAAGCCCTAGGGTTTGCCCTCTTCAGCTTCCCAACACCAGGTGCAGCACCACATAGAACTGGAAACAATCATTCTAACTGAGGTAGCCCAGACTCAGAAAGATATATGTCTCATGTTTACTCTCATCTGGGAATGTTAGTTTTGAATTTTCATATATGTATATTTGATTTGGTATACCCATAGATTTTCAGGAAATTACTAAGGGCCATGGGGCGGGGTTTTCAGAGGAGCGGAGGTTAGAACACACTGGTACAATATAGTTAAAAGGGAATAATGGAACTGGAAGGGTTAGATTGGGGTTGCAAGGAAAGGACGAAATAGAGGAGGGGATACTGAAGGGATGCACAACACCGAAGATCTCATGAAACAGTCATGTGGAAACATACTACAGCAGGAGCTTCCTGATACTAATATAAACATACATGCATACACATGCATACCTAACATACATGTATACACACATACATACATACAAATAGTTAAAATGAAGTTGCTCTATGGCAGAGCAGCAATGTCTCTTCTAAACACCACAGGCCCAATAAAACTCCCAGTGTCAGTAATGGGGTTGTCTCTTTTGGACTTGTTGGCCTGGGAGGTTCCACAGATCACCAAACATTACAGGCTACTGTCAATACTCTTGATGACCCTTGAGAACTCGGTATGACCCTGTTGCTGAAGGGTACCACATGCTTAAGTCAGAACATGGAGATATCAAAGCTGGCATTACCTTGGGAGCGTCACTCCTACTGGCTGTTTTCATAGTACTGGACAGTGCTATGCACACTACCAGAGAAGAAAAGTAGTCATCAGTCATACTAAGTTGTGAACCCTGTGAACTACAATGACTAGCCTGATAAGACACGCCCACTGGTGTGATAGTGTCATGAATGTGGTGGGAGTAACTGAACACTTTCTGAGTAGACTGTTGAAACTCATATCTGGCCCCATTCAACCCAAGAACTTATGGATTATAGTTCCTATGTCTTATAGGAGAACCTGTTATTATTATTCTGCTAAATAGATATAGTATTAAACTGACTCCAAGTGACTATCATTATACCTATAAATTAATGTATACATCAATCCTCATCAAAGAAGTTTCTATTAATAGTAGATGGTGAGTAAAATGGAGATCCACAGCTGGCCAAAAACAGAGAATAAGAGACTAAAGAATGTTCAGTCATAAATAGAACATATCACCAGTACCTCTTTCTCCAAAAGTTTAGGGATGATTAATTGGAGAGGAGGGAGTAACTACAAGAAAACCTTTTCTGGACACAGCAGGACAGTTGCACATATGAACTCACAATAGTTGGGACAGCAAATACAAGACTCGAGCAAGTCCAAACCAGACCAAATCTCAGCATAGAGAAGGGAATTGAGCACAATGTCCCAATCCTAGCTGAGGAGCTACTGGCCACTGTTAGCTTCTGGAAGAAGGAATGTCTCTAAGAGTATAGCCCCTAGTAAGTTGACCACACTCTAGTGGAAGGCCATAGAGCCAAGAGTATTTGGGCAGCATTGTTTGTATTGATTGGGAAGAAAATGTCACCAAGTTGGATGAATATGATCAAAACACATATGAAATTTTCAAAATCTAATGAGAGTTTTTTTTAATGAAAGTGACTAACATACTGTCAATATGCTTTCTTGTATGCAGAAGGCCCTGCATTCAAAGTTACATTGTATTTTTTTGTGAGTATGTGAGGGGCATGTGTGTGGGAGGCGGGTGGAGGGGTGTGCCTGCTACAGTGCCATCAGGAAGGTCAAAGGACAATGTATAGGACTCAGTTTTCTCTTTTCTCCTTGTGGGTTCAGCTGAGCCATCTCACAGGTCCAAGGCACTAGCTTTGATCCCTAACACCCCCTCCCAATGCAGAAAGTGTCTAACTAAGGCTAAGGTACAGTAAAATATTCCAAACCTTAGTAATGACCTAAATACAAAAGGAATGAAGCAATGACTTGAGTCTCATGAACATCACTTATGGCATAATTTACAAATAACAGTCATGATCTTCCAAGTAATCCAGGGGGCATTCGGCTGGACAGAATAATCCTGCATTAAAATGTAACCTCACAAAAGCAAGCAGGATTTTGGTGCTGTTCTCTGACACATAAGAAAAATAAGGGAGAGATCTTTAATATGATGCAGGCAGGAAAATATAGCCAGACCACAAAGAGTCTCCAAAGAAATAGTTTGCCCATGCTTCTGATCCTCAAAGTTGTATGCATGAC
>NW_023411688.1:0-9035 GCF_903995425.1 Onychomys torridus | reverse complement strand
CGGATACCTGCTCCAGCCAGACTGCTCCTCTGCCCTTTTCTGGCTTCCCATCCTGACCTGAGCACCTCCCAAGCCTCCCAGCTCTCCCCTGGCCCTCGGTGTCACCAAACCTCATGCGATGGGAAAGGGGTTCTCCATAGTACCCAGCATGCAGTGGGTGTTAGAATGTTTGTCTCCTTCCCTCTTGGGTGAAGACTGGTCTGGTGACACCTGTCTGTCTCTTGAGCTTCCTGGGTAAACAGGTGGTGTGACAGGGAGGGAGGTTCTGCCTGGTGCAGGAGAGAGCAGGGTCCCAGCGTGGCTGCAGATGGTAGCCCTAGCCTGCCCCTCCCAAGTCCTGGGCCGAGGCTTGCAGAGCTTTTCGTGTCTTAGTGTAAAGGCAGCTGTTCCTAGGAATAGGGGGCAGCGCTGTCCCTACCCTGCAGATAGGCAGGTGCCCCTTGCTGGTCTCACAGTGCTTCAGAGCCTGTCCTGTGGAGGTCCGATCTGACCACACCTGTGCCTGCTGCTCTGGGCTCCCCCGTGTGTATTTTGGGTCTCTTATCCCCTCCATGGCTTAGAAGTTGTTATGAGTTCCCTTCTTCTGGGAACTCATTGCTCTCTTAGAGAGGAAGGGCGTCGGTCCCCACCCCCACCCCGCTCAGCAGGGGGCCTTGCATATCAGGCAGGATTGGCCTGGAGCCAGGCTGAGCAGGCCACTGCTGGGTGGGGACAGTGGGGAATCTGTGCAGTTCAGGACCCCTGTCACCCCTAATGTGTTGTGGGATACTTGTACACTGTGTGCAGATAATATTACTGCAATTGGTTTAATAAAGATTTGAACGGCCAATAGCTAGGCAGGAAGTACAGGCGGGACTTCTGGGCAGAGAGAGAGGAAGTGAATCTAGGCATGAGTCAGACGCCAAGGAGACGCAGAGGAGGTCAGACATGCGAAGTGAAAGAGAGGTAAAAAGCCACATGGTAAAACATAGGTTAACAGAAGCAGGTTAGTTTAAGTTATTAGAGCTAGTGGACAAGCCTAAGCACAGGCCGAGCTTTTTTTTTTTTTTTTTTTTCCCCCCCAAGACAGGGTTTCTCTGTGTAGCTTTGTGCCTTTCCTGGAACTCGCTCTGTAGACCAGGCTGGCCTCAAACTCACAGAGATCCACCTGCCTCTGCCTCCTGAGTGCTGGGTTTAAAGGCGTGCGCCACCAACGCCCGGCCAGGCCAAGCTTTTTATATTAATAAGAAGTCTCTGTCTGGGCAGTGCTGGTGCGCCTTTAATCCCAGCACTTGGGAGGCAGAGCCAGCCAGATGTCTGTGAGTTCGAGGCCACTTTGTCTATGAGATCCTACTAAATCAGCGAGATCCAGGACAGACTCCAAAGCCACACAGAAAACCCTGTCTCGAGAAAAACAAACAGGCAAAAAAAGAAGTCTCTGTGATGTTATTTGGTTGGTGGTGGTACAGAGAAAGACTCGGCTAACTGCTGCACAGCAGAGGGCATTGGTGTAGTCATGCCTTAAAGGTTCATAGCCTAGGGCTGGGGATTTAGCTCAGTGGCAGAGCGCTTGCCTAGCAAGCACAAGGCCCTGGGTTCGGTCCTCAGCTCCGGCAAAAAAAAAAAAAAAAAAAAAAAAAGGTTTATAGCCGCCTGTAAAGCTTTGCCCATGCTGTGAGCACAGTGCTCACACCCTGAGGACCTCAACACCCCGGAAGGGCCACTTCTACCCGTTTCCTTCCCCTGCAGGGAGAAGTTGGATTCCTTCCTTCCTGCCCACTCTGCAAACGAGGCCATGGCCTCCTTGCTGCCTTCCGGGGCCGTGGGGCCAAGACCGGGCCAGGCGAGCAAGGCCTGCTGAATGCCTACCGCCAGGTAAAGGAAGCAACAGGCGGTGACAGTGAGCTGAGACCACCTTGGCTCCCACTATCGCGCCTACCTCCTCAAGTGCCACGAGCTGCCCTTCTACGGGTAAGTGGTGCATCTTGGAGCGCCTGCCCCTCTTCCAGTCCTGTAGACCGCCAGTGGTACCATCCTGCTCCCTTCCCATCTCCAGCCCTCACTCCTTTTCCGTCCTCCCCAATGTGCCACAGCCCCTTATGGGGGCACGCCCCACAGAGAAGAAGCTGCTCTGTGGGACAACAGAGGGAACCACTGTAAATAGCAGCCAGGAGAGCAGAGGAGGTGGGAACAGTAATAAGACACATGGTTTCCTACACTAGCCTGCTGTGTTGGCCAGTTGCCATTTGCTGGGATGCTGGCTTGAGTGGAGCAGGTTCCGTAAGGTGGGAACTTGGTTTTGGTGTGCCGACTGAAAGATGCCAATTAGATGTCTGTGTGGTGATTCCATATAGGCATTTGGGTTCCTGGTCTGGGGCTAAAAAAAAGAGATTGGTGAATTGTTTCAAATCTGGAGCCCTGAGAAATGGCCAGGGACCCAGTTGGTGGTGGCGCCCACCTTTAATCCCGGCACTCGGGAGGCAGAGGCAGGCAGATCTCTGTGAGTTTGAGGCCAACCTGGTCTACAGAGTGAGTTCCAGGACAGCCTGGGCTATTACACAGAGAAACCCTGTCTCAAAAAACTGAAAAGAAAACTGTAACAGAGCGTGTGCCTAGCTTTTATGGAATTTTACTGGACATGTAGCAGGAGATTGTGGGCAGAGCAAGGACAAAGGATTTACTCTGGTTTTATAATGGATGAGGTGACTGTGCGTGTGCGTGCGTGCGTGCGTGCGTGCGTGCGTGCGTGTGTGTGTGTGTGTGTGTGTGTACACGCACGCACGCATATACTCACTACTGGGCGATCCAGGAATGTGAAAAGTTCATGGGAGTAGCAATGTCTGTGTTCTGAAGCTGGACAACTGAGTTTTCTGAGAGGATGGGACTTTTTCCACCCTCAAATGACACAGATGCAGTGATACTCTGTGCTGCCGAGATTTCCGTCAACGTCACACAATCACCTGGAATCACCTGAGAAGAGGGAGCCTGAGTGAGAAAATGCCTCCCTAAGATCCAGCCGGGGGCCAGCCTGTAGGCATTGACTGACAGGGAGAGCCAAGCCCCCTGTGCTGGTGGTCCTGGGTTCTATAAGAAAGCAGACTAAAGCCAGGTGTGGCACATGCCTGTAATCCCAGCACTCAGGAGGCAGAGGCAGGTGGATCTCTGTGAGCTTGAGACCAGCCTGGTCTACAGAATTCCATTCCAGGACAGCCAGGGCTGTTACATAGAGAGACCCTGCCTTGAAAAACCAAGAGAAAGCCATAAAGAGAAGCCAGTAAGCAGCAACCCCCATGGCCTCAGCTACTACCTTCAAGTTCCCACCTGGTCTGAGTTCCCACCGTGGCTTTTCCCAGTGGACAGTGATTCAAGATGTGTAAGCCAAGTCGTCCCTTTCCTCCCCAGCTGCTTTTGGTCAGGACGTTTTACCACAGCAGTGGGAACCTCAACTAAGACAGCCTCGCAGTGTCCTGCTCAGCGAGAAGAATGGCTGAACACCAGCCAGAGCATCAGATTCATGGAAAACAGAGCACCCTCCTTACACAGCCAGAGCCCCAGGCTCACTCTGGTGGCCCACAGCTTGGTCCCGGGGCCACCCCATAGGCTTGCCTACAGCCCAGTCTGGAGGCATTCTCGCTCTTGAGGCTCTCTCCTCACAGATGACTCTAGCTTGTGTCGAGTTGACATAAAACCAGCCAGCACCGAGTACCACACTGGCCATGTCATTTTTTGGGGGAGAAAGTCCCATTGACTCAGAACACAGGAACACAAGGCAGGGAGGCTCTCGACCATTTTCCACCTCAGGCCACCTAGGCTCCTGCTGGCTGGGCACTGACATTCTACCAGACCACATTCAGAGTTCTGGGTCTGGGGCCCCAAAGTCCACATCTACGTACAGGCCTGTCTACAGCTGACCCATAAATCCTACAGACACCGAGAGCCCAACAGGGACCCCAGCTTCAAGGTAACTTGGTGAGCTTGCATGGGATCACCTTTTCCAGAGGGGGGCCCTGCTGGGGCTTTTGGGATCGAAATGCTCGGGCCATGGGGAGGGGTGGCTGCTCCAAAGGAAGAGAAGGGAAAGGCCAGGAAGGAACGTGTTAGCCCGAGTCACTGGGGGTGTGAGGGGACTCCAGCTGTGCCCGTCACCATCTGTGCTCCACCCTACCCAAGTCATTTTCTTAATGACAGCTCCCACATGTCACGGAAAAGCCTGTTCTCAACTCTCTAGTGTGTGCGGGCTCACAGTGGGGTCCAGGGAAGACACAGCTGCAGCCGGTCAGTGGTCTAACCACTGTACTTCCTTCCTCTGGGTAGAGCTGGCATAAGCTATGTGCATGGGAGTGAGCCTGGGGGCTCTAGCTGTGTAAGGAAAGTGGCACCTCTCCTCTGCAATAGACAATTGCCACAGCCACCAGGCCACAAGGGAATAACATGTCTGAGCCAAGACAAGAGCTGAGTGGCAAGGAGCAGAGGGTCTGGGACACAGCTGAGCTCAGCCCAGGACACCCTGGCTATCCAGACTTGTGTGAGTGAACAAAGGAGCTGTGCAATGCTTTGAGCTGGGCTTCTTTATCTATTTACGTGGGTTTTTGGTTTTTGGGTTTTTTTTTGTATAAGTGCTCTGCATGTATGCTTGCATGCCAGAAGAGGGCATCAGATCCCATTACAGATGGTTGTGAGCCACCATCTGGTTGCTGGGAATTGAACTCAGGACCTCCGAAAGAGCAGTCAATGCTCTTAACTACTGAGCCATCTCTCCAGCCCCAGAGCCGGAGGCACAAGAAAAACAGACTTGTCCATCTTGAGGTTCAGGATGCCATGGCCACCAGCCTTAGACAGCTCAGCTATAAGCCTTGAGGGGACTCTGAACCCAGGTTAGTCCTTCCAGGCTCCCAAGGAGTCATCAGCACAGGGTCCCTCTTTACTGACTTATCCACTCATTGCAGGACTGGGGAAACAAGGAACCCTGATTAGAAATAGGTTGGAATGTAAGTATACTAGTCACCAGAGTTTGTCATTTTCTTTGTTTGCAACAGGGTTTCATGTAACCCAGGCTGGCCTCAAACATACTATGTAGTTAAGAATGGCCTTGAACTCCTGATTTCCCTGCTTCTACTCCCTGAGTGTTTATGGTAATTATGAGCATGAGCATCATGCCTGGCTCACAGCTCTTTAGTTCAGGCTAGCTTAGAGCCCACAGTAATCCTGTCTCAGCCTTCCAAATGGTAGAATTACAGGTATGAACCAGACCTTATCCCTGGAACTTCCTAAACCTCTAAGGAGGCAGAGACCAACATGCTCTGCTATTATGGCAGACTCAACTGCCATCTTTCTAGACAGGAACCAGAAGCAGGCAGCGGCCTGGTGAGTGTCTGGGAACAGGATTCTATTTTTTTTTTTTTTTTTTTTTTTTTGAGACAGTGTTTCTCTGTAGCTTTGGAGCCTGTCCTGGAACTTGTTCTGTAGCCCAGGCTGGCCTTGAACTCACAGAGATCTACCTGCCTCTGCCTCCCGAGTGCTGGGATTACAGGCATGAGCCACCACTGTCCGGCAGGATTCTATTCTTGAGGGTTGGAGTTTACGCTGAATTGGTAATGGTTACTAGGGGATGGGGGGTGGGGTGCGTGCATGCGTGTGTGCGTGTGTGATACAGTCACTTCTTGGCTGTGACTCTAAAGAATAAAAGCACAATTCCTGTGCTGAAGAGATGGCTCAGAGGTTAAGAGCACTGGTTGCTCCTCCAGAGGTCCTGAGTTCAATTCCCAGCACCCACATGGCAGCTCACAACTGCCTATGTAACTCCAGTTACATAGAAACACATGTAGGCAAAACACCAATGAACCTAAAATAAAAATAAACTATTTAAAACACAAAAGTACAACTCCCTCCAGACTTCAGCTAGAGGTGGGGCTCCATCTACATGTGCACATCCCTTGTGCTGAGGATGCCTCTTAGATGTCACGTCATGTGTGTATCCACTGCCCACAGATTGAGGAAAAGGAAGCTCAGAAGAGCGGAGACCTCAGCAAGGCCACCCAGTGAGCCTGTGTGCATCCAAGGCCTGACTTCAGGACTGCCCCACCGTGCAGGACCTAGAACCACTTGTAAGTAGAACTCACACAGCAACTTTCCCACTGCATGCCAATCTCAAGTCTCACTGTCCTTACCTCAGAGTGCAGGCAGCAGGCTGGCCAGGCTGGTAGGGCCCAAGCTGCACACGGCATACCAGGGCACCCAGCACCTCACAGTCCTCCAGGTCACAAGGGTACCGAGCAGTCAGCACGTTGCCCTTGGCTTCCTCATAGAACAGCCGCAAGACCTCCTCGTCATGGATCTGCAGGCCAGTGTGGCATGAAGATAATGGTAGAGAGGAACGGGGCATGACTGTCTAGGTCTCCAGGGGTGGGGGACTGGGCACTGGCGCACGCCTTACCTGGAGCTCTCGGCGCTTTGGGAAAAACACATTCCTTCGGAACTGCAGGGAAGGCTCATCTGAGGAGAGGGGCTAGAGTCAGTACCTGGTCCCCTTGCATGACACAGCCCTGCTGGGTCCTAAAGGGCCCGCCCCAGCTCCAACCTCACTCTTCTCCCTGGAGAGCCCTCCTGAATGGGGGGATGCTGACCAGACAGTGAGCACACAGTGCATCTCTGTTCGCAGCCTCTCCCAGCCTAGCCTCCCCAAGGCTCCCTTCAGATGCCCCCTAACTTCTTCTGTCGGGGTGGATGACAAACTGCTGAGGGGAGCCCCGGCCCCAGCAACACTGACCCATGGCCACGTCTTCATCCGAGGCATCGGTGAATCGCAGCAGCAGCTCTGGCCACTGGCGGCCCAGCTTGTAGGGCTGGTGCTTGGGTTTCAGCTGCACCTCTGCAGGGTAAAGGAGGAGATGGCCATGCAGCTGGCCGCTGGCCAGGCCCATGGTGCCTAACCACCCGTCATACTGTCCATCAACAATAAGGACAGTCACAACCAACAGTAACTGAGCAGGCCCAGAGCCACGTCAAATGATTTAAGTGTATTCACCCTGAACAACCCTGACCTCCATTCTAACTTGGAGAGAACCAGGCTCAGAGTGGTGAGTCATCTGCCTCAAGCCACAGCAAGTGACAGATTCAGCTTGTACATGAGGGCCCTGTGAACTAGGTGACAGTGGTCCCCTGAGACGTTGCTTGGGAGGTGAGGTGGTGTTGGGCTCACGCAGGGATGTGCTGAGATGTGTGGTGAGGATGCCAGCACATCCTTGCCAGACACGAATGTACCCCCTCTGGCTGTCCCTTCCCGACTAATGGCTGAGCACTTTGTCCTGCCAGCCAGATGCCAATGGTTCTTTGGACCACTCGGCCCTTCCTTCTGGACCCTGATCTTCACCAGATAGCAGCCCCAGCCTCCAAGTGGCCTTCTTGCCTCTAGCCTCCTCCATCCAACCTCTGTATCCAGCTCCAGACCTTTCTTGTCCTGTTTCTGACCCAATTTTCCCAGAGAAGGTTCCACAGCCTTCATTTCTTCCATCTCCTCTCCTCCCACTATCCACAGGCTCACAGGATGGGGCTATGGGACGTCAAGATCACTCACTTCACCTGAAGCCCACAAGGGATGGCCACTTCCCAGGGCTACACACAGTTAACGGCCACACAGGACCAGAGCTTAACTTCCCAAGCCTCCCTTCGGTACACATCTGACTCAGGGGTAATGCTCCGTGAGTTCTCCGATGAGGATGCCATGCATCAGATTCCCTGTCTGTCTCAGCACGGAGAAAATCCAGAGTGGAACGGCAGACCTGGGGACGGGGTGTGTTCCTCTTGCCTTCACTTCCAAGTCCCAGAGATCCCGCCACCACAGCCTCAGACTTTGGGGGGCACCTTCCTCCCTGGTGGCCATCATCTAAGTAAGACTAACAGTTCCTGGAGCTAGTTCCACGCAGACAATAATGAGGAGCATGACAGCCTCTGCCTCACAGGTACTCACAGCTGGGGAGGCAGGTCACTGCCCTGCTTAGTGTGAGTGTGTGTGAGTGTGTGTGTGTGTGTGTGTGTGTGTGTGTGTGTAGGAGGTCTGAAGGAACCTTTCAGCCTCCCAGCCTGGGAAGAACGTGGGTGCTGAGTGTCCTGCAGCCTCGGGCACTCTCATCCCGGACAGTCACACAGGCAAAGCATTCAGTTCTTGCCACTGGCAGGCTAGGGAATGTGAGGGAGTGGGCATGAATAGCGTGGAGGAGGAGCAGGCTGCCTAGTAGCAGCACTGGGAGCCTCTTGTGACCGACTAGGGGCCACCCACTAGGACCTGCTATCCCCAGCTTTGCACATAGCCGAGAGGCCCACAGCCCTGACCAGCAGCTGCTCAGAGGGCAAAGGAGGGGCTGGGACAGCGGAAGAGGTGGGTGTGAGCCTGGGAACAGCAACTGCAGGAAGCCAGGGGCCAGGGGGAGCAAGGATGGGGGCTGGAGCTCCTCCCACAGGATAGAGGCAGAAACCTAGGGGAGAGGGAGGTACCAGTTCTGATCCCTAGGGCCTGACCCAGCTGTCCCGCTCAAATTCTTGAGACCAAGTGGCTGGCCTTCCTCCACAACAAGGGCACAGTCACTGTCTTTTGGTTTTGTCAACACTAGGGACTGACTCCAGGGCATGTACAGGCTAGGCAAGCACTCTACTACTGAGCTGTATTCCTAACCCACAAAGGGATTTTTTAAAAAACATACTTTGGGCCAGGCTGTGGTGGTGCATGCCTTTAGGAGGCAGAGCCAGGCAGATGTCTGTGAGTTCAAGGTCAGCCTGGTCTACAGAGCGAGATCCAGGACAGGCACCAAAACTACACAGAGAAACCCTGTCTCAAAAAAACAAAAACAAAAACAAAACAAAAAAACATACTTCGGTATATACTCAACTTAAAAATTATTATTCGCTGGGCAGTGGTGGCACATGCTTTTAATCCTAGCACTTGGGAGGCAGAGGCAGGCGCATCTCTATGAGTTCGAGGCCAGCCTGGGCTACAGAGTGAGTTCCAGGGCAGGCTCCAAAGCTACACAGAGAAACCCTGTCTCAAAAAAAACCAAAAAAAA
>NW_023411687.1:101582-151447 GCF_903995425.1 Onychomys torridus | reverse complement strand
AAGTGCTGATTGGGGCTAACCAGGCAGAAGAGCATAGGGATAGGCAGGACAAGGAAGAGGAGAAGGCGGGGAAGTGAAGGCTGAGGGGAGACTCTGCCAGACACCGCCATGAGAGAAAAGACATAAGGTACTGGTAAGCCATGAGCCACGTGGCAAAGTATAGATTAATAGAAATTGGCTAAATATAATGGTAAGAGCTAGACAATGGTAGGCCTGAGCTAATGGCCAAGCAGTTTAAATAATATGAATATCTGTGTGTTTATTTTATAAGTGGGTTGTTGGACTAATAGGGCTTGGCGGGGGATGGAGAGAAGCTCTCCAACTATAACACCCAACTTTTATACCACACACACACACACACACACACACACACACACACACACACACACCTGTGCTTGGCATGACCTGAGTTTGATCCCTAAGACTCACATGTTGGAAGGAGAGCACTGATTCCTGTTTCTTGTCCTCTGACCGCCACATACATGATGTGGTGCCCATGTGCACACATGCACAAATATACAAATCAATAATGTTTTACACACACACACACACACACACACACACACACACACACACACACAGTGGGGCCTAGAGTGAAAGCTCAGCAGTTAACAGCAGTGACTGAGTGACTTCTCTTCCAGAGGACCCAAGTTTGAATCCCAACACCCACATGGTTGGCCACAAACATCTGTAACTCAGTACCACAGGATCATATGACCTCTTTTGCTCTCTGTGAGCACCAGGAATGCATGTGGTGCACATACTTACCTACGGAAAAATATCGATACACATAAAACCTAAAATGAATAAAGCTCAAAAAAGTTCTCCACCGCTCCTCAAACTAACTTTTTCTTTTCCTTCTTTCCTTCCTACCTCCCTCCCTCTCTCCTCTCCTCTCTCTACTTTGTCTCTGTCTCTGTCTCTGACTCTCTCTCTCACTCTGTCTCCCCACCATGCCTAGTAACTGTTTCCTGACCTTGCATTATCCAGATGTTGGAAGATCTGTCGAAGACTCTTGTCTATTGACCAGAATACATATTCCTGGGTCCAGTCGGTAGGAAGTCCTGAAATACTGGACACAGCAGGGTATGTCAGTGGAACTGAAGTGACTTTACAGTAGGAATAGAAAGTTAATTTTTGGAAGGAGGCAATTGCTCTCAGAGTAAATGAAGACAGAGTGCCAGGTATTTTACATACAGCATTTACAATGAAGATGGTATCACGGAAGTATTTCTATTCCTGTGGTGAACCCCAATGAACATAAACAAGTTACGGGGGACAGGGTTTGTTTCAGCTTACAACACTCAGGACCTACTCCATTGCTGAGGGAAGTCAGGGTAGGAACTCAGGGCAAGAAGGATCCAAGAGGCAGGAGCTGATGCAGAGGCCATGGAGCTGCTTACTGGCTTGCTTTCATGGTTTGCTCACCCTGCCTTCTTGTACCACCTGAGACCACTAGCTCATGCGAGATACCACCCACAGTGACCTGGACCGTCCCTCATCAATCATCAGTTAAGAAAATGCATCCAGGCATGGTGGCACATGCCTTCAATCCCAGCACTCGGGAGGCAGAGCCAAGAGGCTCTCTGAGTTCAAGGCCAGCCTGGTCTCCAGAGAGAGTTTCAGGACAGACAGGGCTACATAGAGAACCTTCTTGATAACCATACCTGGGGGGCGCCATTCTCTGACTGGGATCCTAGACTATGTCAGTGGGGAAAGAGAAGTGAGCTACAGTTTGGACTCATCACTCATCTCCACTCCTTTACTGCAGATGCAACGGGACTCACTAGCCTAAGCCCCTGCACCTGTGACTTCCTCTACAATGATGGACCAATGGACCATAACCTTGGGTGATGGTGAGCTGAAGTGAACCCTTCACCCTGTTAAGGCTCTGTTGTTAGGGCATTCTGTCCCAGCCACAGAGCAGAAACTACGACTGTGGCAAACAATGAGAAAAATAAAAGTGGGTCATTTCTCAATATGGAATTCAGAGATGGACTCTAAGTTGGTTGAGAATTCAAATGTTGAGGGTCTGGAGAGACAGTTCAACAGATAAGAGCACTGGCTCCTCTGACAGAGGACCCAGATTCCAGTACGAGCACCCACATGGTGGCTTATAACTAACTCCAGTTTCAGAGGATCTGATCTCTTATGACCCCTTGGAAGTACCATGCAACATGTAGTATACATGTACACTTATTTGTGGGCAAAATCCTCATATACATAAAAATTTTAAAAATCTCAATTTTTATGAAAGAATTCAAGTAAGAAAAATGTGAATTTTGTTGTTGTTGTTGTTGTTTTCATTTTTCAAGACAGGAGCGTCTCTCTGTGTAGATCTGACTACCCTGGAACTAACTCTGTAGACCATGATGTCCTCAGACTCTGAGATCTGCCTATGTCTGCTTCCTGAGTGTTGGGATTAAAGGCGTGCACCACCTCCTTACCACACCATCCTCCCACTCCTGGCTAGGAATGTGAATTTTAAAGAATTCGAATGTGAAAGACTGGAACAGAGAAAACAAATACATTAAAAAATTGGTTGGGGTTTTAGCTTAGTGGTAGAGCACTTGCCTAGCAATTGCAAGGCCCTGGGTTCGATCCTCAGCTCAAAAAAAACAAACAAACAAACAAACAAACAAACAAAAAAACCTACCACCTTGGACAATGAACTAATTAAAGAAAACTTTTTAAAAACTGCAATTGCTAAAATAGATCCTAATTTCTCATCATATGCATGAAAAAAAGTCTGAAGTGAAATTGTATTAACTAGTTTGATTTAATTATTTTGCAATGCATGAAGCAAAACATATTATGCTTCATAAATAGGTATTTGTTAATAACATTATTCATTTATATGTGTATGAATGTTTACTTGTATGAAAGTGAACCACACATATTTCTGGTGCCCCTGAGACCAGAAGATCATGTCAGATCCCCTGGAACTAGGGTTGCAGATGGTTGTGACGCACCATGTGGATTCTGGGAATTGAACCTGGGTCCTCTGCATGAGCAGCAAGTGCTCTTAACCACTAAGCAATCTCACCAATTGATATCATTTTAATCCAGCAGAAAACACCCTCACATGCTCATTTACAAGTTCTAAGTGACAGGTTTACCACTTATTCCTATGACCTGGGGACTGCCAGCAAACTTGTCTTCACACTGAAAAGTATAAGGCCTGAAATGGAGTCCCCAGAAACCTTTAGCCACAGGCTGCTTTTGTGGTCCACAGTGTATATCAGTTACTTCTATTGCTGTCCCAAAAGCAGGCTGAGGAAGGAACAGTTTAGTTTGGCCCACAGTCTGAGGGTGAAGAGCATCATGTTGGAGAAGGCAGTCATTAGCTGCTCATATTCCAGTCACAGTCAGAGAGACATGAAATGGTGGTATTCATTCAGCTCACTTCCTCGATTTTATTCCAGACCACAGCCCATCCATAAACTCCCTCACAGGCATGCCTGCAAGTGTGTCTCATAGAAAACTGGAGATAGCATCATGTTCACATGAATGGAGTGGTCCTCCAAACACCCTCAAACCATGAATTTTAAAGTGTTTCTGGATTGATGGTACCATCATTAAAGGCAGATGAAATGCTTTGAGTGAATTCCTAGGCTACCAATCCGACTGTAAAGCCAGGCTATGGTGGCTCATGCCTGTAAACTCTCCACACTGGAGGCTGACATAAAAGGATTACCATGAGTTTGAGGCCATCTTCGGATGTCTAGTAAGTTCCCTGCTAGCCTGGGCTACAGAATGAAATCACATCTCAAAACAAAACATCTGAACTTGGGTGGTGAATGCCTTTAATCCCAGTGATGTATATGAAATATATATGAAAAAATCTCTCCTATTCAATTGAAATTTCCATGTGAAGGATCTGAAGAAGGTACCCATGTGCTTGCAGCAGGGATAGAATTGATCCAAGAAACACAGGAGCTACCGTAAGAGGAGCCCAGAAGGCAAGGGCAGCGAGAGTGCAGCAAGACATTACTTGAGGATTATCAACACTGAAGAATATAGAAACCCTGTACTCTCAGCTTCATTTTCAAAGAGTATAAAAACTGCTTTGTTTGTATGTATGTTTTTGTGGGCATATACATGTGCATGTGGGTACAAAAGTGTGCAGGGCTGTGCCTGCTTATGTGGCATGTGGGCAAGGAGGCAGGCCAGAAGTCAGCCTCAGGTGTCATCCCTCAGGTGCCATCCACCTTGAATTTTGAGACAAGGTCTCTCATTGGCCTGGAGCTTGTCAAGAAGTCTGAACTGTCCCGGCAGGGAGCACCAAGGATACCCCTATCTCTACCCCCTACACCAAGTGCTGGTATTACAAGAGTGTGCCACTGAGCACAGATCTCTTACATAATTCTAGGGATGGAAGTCAGGTGCTCGGGCTTGCAAAGCAAGTACTTTACTGACTGACTGATCTCCTCATCGCTAAAAACTGCTTCAAAGCAGTCTGTTCCTGACTTAATAACTAGAAACTCGTGAGAACTGAGAAGCATTGATATGTAAGTGTTAGAACAGCAGAAGCCGAAAAAAAACAGCTGAATTAAGGAGATTCAAAAATGCTGAAAACAGAAGAAGAAGATTCTTAATACTTGGCCCACAAATACAAGGGTTAGCATATCCACATGAGCAGTAAGGGGAAGAACTGCCATGTTGTTAGAAATACTGGGCATGAGAAAACAACAGGATAAATTCTTGCATGTGCTATAGGAAAACAAATGCCTATCTAGACTTGTACTTAGTGGAACTACTCAAAAATGTGAGATAGAGTGCAGAAATGTGTTAATAAACATAACCTTAGAATACCTTCTGCGCTGACCAGAACTTACAGAATGATGATGAATCTGAGTATTTGGAATTTTTCCAAAGAATGTATGGAGGTTTAATGAGACAGAGACACGTGCCCATCAGTGTTTCCTGCAGCACTATCCATAATAACTGAGTTATGGAACCAACCTATGTGTGCAAGAGTGGAGGAATGGATTTTAAATGTGTGAGTATACCCAATGGATATTTTTTCTTTCACAAAGAACAAGGTTACATAGTTTTCCAGGAAACGGGATGCAAATGGGACTCCTATAAAGCAGCTGAGCCAGCCTCAGAAAGACCAACATCAAATAATTTTTCTCCTTTGTGGTTCAAAATTTCACAGAGTACATAACCTCAGGATGTAAACATGCCATGAACGTAGAAATGACTAGAAGAGTTAATGACACTGTGGGGAGACAGTGAAAGAGTGGGGAGGGAGAGGACTGTGTGCAATGTAACAGTACCAGATACAGTAGATACACACAGTGAAATGATGATTAAATTATGCAGGACTATGTAAATATAGCACAATGATCAATACACTATACCATACTAATAACACAAAGTGGAGAATTGTCATGGTCATAGCAATGGCACAGAAAAAAACCAAACATGTACTCATGTGGGTTTTTTTTGTTTTGTTTTGTGTTTTAAGACACTCAACAAAGTAGAAATACCTGGGAACTTCTCCTGACACACATTGGGTCCATTGTTATCCTCCAACTTGAGATGTTGAAATCCTAACCCCCAAGGTAGTGTTATTGGTAGATGGGTGTTTGGGAGGTGGCTACGCCATAAGTTGGGAAACTACAAAACCTTATTGTAGAGAGTAAATATAAAGAAGACATCCTTTGTTCATGATTGGAAAGTTTGATAGTAAAGTGACATTACCAACACAATCTATAGATTCTTTAGGGATGCTATGTAATCCCTACCCAAGCTCCAATGGCCTTTTTTGCATAAATGAAAACTATGTCCTAAAAATCCCTATGGAATTACAGAGATCCCTCAGGAGCCAAAACAACCTTGAAAAAGAACAGTCAGGGCTGGAGAGATAGCTCAGCAGTTAAGAGGTCCTCAGATGAGTTCTCAGCAACCACATGGTGGCTCATAACCATCTATAATGAAATGTGGTTCCCTCTTAGGGCAGGCAGGGACACATGCAGACAGAATATTGTGTGCATGATTGATACATAGATAGATAGATAGATACATACATACATATAAACATTGATAGATACATAGATACATACATACATATAAACATTGATAGATATATACATATATATATATCTGGTTCCCTATTCTGTCAGACAGGGATACATGAAAACAGAACATATTAATGATAGATAGATAGATAGATAGATAGATAGATAGATAGATAGATAGATAAAAATAAATAAATAAGAACAGTTAGAAGACCCATACTTTCTGATTTTAAAACTTTGTAGAGAGCTGGGTGGTAGGGGTGTACACCTTAATCCTAGCATCAGGAGGCAGAGACAGGTGGATCTCTGAAAATTTGAGATCAGCCTGGTCTACAGAGTGAGTTCCAGGACAGTCAGGGCTACACAGAGAAACCCTGTTTTGAAAAACCAGAAAAAGAAAAAGAAAAATGGTGTATAAAACTACAGTACTTGGGCCCGGTGGTGTTGGTGATCGCCTTTAATCCCAGCACTTGGGAGGCAGAGGCAGATGGATTTCTGTGAGTTTGAGGCCAGACTGGTCTACAAAGCGAGTGCCAGGACAGCCTCCAAAGCTACAGAGAAACCCTGTCTCAAAAAACAAAAAACAAAAACAAGAAAGAAAGAAAAAAAAAAGAGAAAAAACTACAGTACTCAAATATTGTTGTGGTACTGGTTTAAGAATAGACCTATAGAGCTGGGCGGCAGCAGCAGCAGCGGCAGTGGCGCACGCCTTTAATACCAGCAATCAGGAGGCAGAGGCAGGCAGATCTCTGTGAGTTCGAGGCCAACCTGGTCTATATAGTGAGTTCTAGGACAGCCATGAATATTTTTTTTTATCGTTAGAGTTCTTTAGTATAATCAAATTCTGCTGTGATATACAAAGGCTTAAATTAATTACTCGGTGCAGCATTTACTTTTGGATAATTTCTTTCAGGGTTTCAAAGACTAGGGTGATGGACAAAGACTTTACAACACTGATTACATTCATAGAGTTACTCTCCAATATGAATTCGTCCATGACGTTGAGGATAACTGTGACATGCAAAAGTTTGATCACATTGCTTATATTCATAGGGTTTCTCTCCAGTATTTCTGTTTTTGTTAATATAACATAATTTCCTTATTGAATCCTTGGGAATTTTTGATCATGCACACCAATTCCACTCAACTTCCAGTCCAGCCATATCCTCACTTCATCCCTGTAGCACCCCCAACCAAAAGAAAATTATTTAAAAAAAACCAAACCAAACAAACAAACAAACCACACCACAATTTGTCTATCTTCCCCACCTTTCCAACACCTCTTCATTTGGCCTGGTGGCATTGATATCCTTGGTGTTCATACACTATACCCTTTTGTACAATCAGCTTTACTTGCAAGTGACCATTGCAATGAGTTTTATTCAAGGTCTCTTGTTTCTGGTATAACTTTATCCCTGGATCCTCACAGAAACTCCTCTTGGATATCCAGCAGATGCCCCAAGTCATGGAGATTCTGAGGGTATTGTTCCACATAACCAATCCCTTCAGGAGCTGTAGTAGGTCCCAAATGATTCCATGTTAGAGTATTAGAGTGGGTCAACCCCAGGCCTGGATGTAGGTCTGCATGGTTGTTGAGCTGGTCAGTCTAGGCAACTGGGGTTTCTTCCCTTAGGCAAAGAGTGGATAGAGCCAAATCTCTTTTGCCCAAGTCATCAGGGTATATCCTCCCTTGCCCATGGTGTGGGATGTGGCCATCTCCCCAGAGTGCAGAGGTGGGGACCAACTCTCTTCCAATGCCCAATGAGGGGCAGGAGGAGCTATCCTGAGGCTAGCCAAGGGCAGGGATGGCTCAGTATGGCCTTCTGACTTCATGACAAATGGTTCCTATGGTGACACATGACACAGGAATCCACACAGAGCCCTGCTACAGGAGAACCAGAGACCCAGACATTGCCCTTAGCAGGAGCTGGGATCCAAATGACATCCTGGCTCTGGATGGAAGCATACACCACTCGGATCATGATGGTGACAGCCATGAATATTAACACAGAGAAACCCTCTCCCAACAAAACAAAACACAAAAATTATTTTAAAAAGTAGACCTTTAAGATCAAAGGAATCTAATATTAAAAGACAGCTGATTCTCTACATAGGCACTATGACCATTCAATGCAAAAAGAATAATCTTCAACCAATGGTGCTGAGGCAACTGAATAACCACATGTAAAGAAACGAAGCTGGGCTTTTACTTCATATCATGTTTAAAAATGAAATTGAGATGGAATAAAAGCCTAAATGTAAGAACTATTTAAGTTATGAAACTCTTTCTAGATAACAAAGAGGCAAAGAATTAGACTTGGGGAGATGGTTCAGTGGTTAACAACAGCACATACTGCTCTTTCAGAGGACCCAAGTTTGATACCTAGCATCCATAGCAGGCAGCTCATAATCCCCTGTAACTCCTGCTCCAGGGGGCTCCAGCACCTCTGGCTTCTGCTGGCACCTGTGCTCATGCTCACACTCACAATTACACAAACACTCAATTTTATACACACACACACACACACACACACACACACCTTTTTAAAAATAATAATAATAAATCTAAGCAAGAGAAAGGAGTGTAACGGTTAATTTATGCCAACTTGGCTAGGCTATGGAGCCCAGTTCTTTGGCTACATATTAGTCTAGAACATTTCTTTGACAGTTATTTTACATGTGATTAACATTTAAAATCAGTACACTTCAAAGCAGATTGCCTTCCATACTGTGAGTGGGCATCACCCAATCAGATGAAGGATTAAAGAGCAGAGACCACATCTCCCTGAAGAGGAAAGAATCCTTCCACAAGACTGAAGCACACAAAAGTGTACCCATTTTTCTAGCCTGTCCTGTCATGCAGAGTTTGGGCTTGGGACAATGATGTTAACTCTAACCCAACTGTGTCTATGAATTTCAGAGGAGCTATGAGAGCCTGTTTCTTAACTTTAGTATCTCCTCCTTTGGTGTGTGTGTGTGTGTGTGTGTGTGTGTGTGTGTGTGTGTGTGTGTGTCTGTTGTGTGCATGTGTTGTGTGTGGTATATATATGTGTGTTGTGTGTGTGATAAATAACAACCTGGTCTTTGTTCCAGACTCTTAGTACAGAACTCCAAAAACCCTTGCAGTTCCATGAGTGTTGAGGGCGTCTGTTACATTAATGAGATGGAAATTTGGATTTGCTTCTATTTTTAATTGAGGAAGCTGGAACAATCATCATTCTAAAATCTAATTAAGACCTGACCAGTCAATATATTTATGTATAGATGCATAAATCCCAAACAAAATATCAGCAAACTGAATCTAATGAATCTAATTAAAGTATTGAGACCAACATTACAAATGTGTTATATGTATCCTAGGAATTCACAGATGGTTTATCATCTTACATTCTCATGCAATTCCGTACATTGATTGAATGAACAAGAAAAAATATATGACCATCTAAATAGAGGCAGGAAATATACTTAATATTTATCACCCAGTATAAAGAGATTTAATTTAAAATTAAATTTTTTTTAATTAACACCAATTCTTGCTAAAACTTCCTTAATTTGGAAGAGAATATTTGAAAAACCACAGAAAACATTATACATAACTGGGGGTTGGGGATTTAGCTCAGTGGTAGAGTGCTTGCCTAGCAAGTGCAAGGCCCTGGGTTCAATCTTCAGCTCAAAACGAACAAACAAACATTATACACAAGTGGTGATTTATTGAAAAATTTCCTCGACTTAATAAAGAGACAGATGCCCACCAAACATTGCTACTGAATATTGTACTGGAAGTCATAATCATAAATGAAGTCAAGGAGAACCAAAACATAAGTTTGGAAAAGAGAGGTAATAAAACTATTGTTATTTACACATGACATCATTTAGAGAATATTCTACAGGAGAATAAAGTCAAAGTGATGCACTTAGCAAGGTTATCTAAGCAGCTCAATATGAAAAGATTTGTTGTATTCTGATGTTTCTGCATCATTTATATAAAATGGCACTTACAAGGGATGGTGGTAGTGCACATCTTTAATATCAGCACTTGGGAGGCAGAGGCAAGTGGATCTCTGTGAGTTCAAGGTCAGCCTTGTCTACAAAGTGGGTTCCAGGGCAGCCAGGGCTACACAGGAAAACCCTGTCACAAAAAACCAAAAAAAAAATAAAAAGAAAGAACATAGTATTTACAATGTTATTTACAATATTATACCAAGCTTGAAGATGTAGTTCAGTGGCGGACTGCTTGCCAAGAGCACAGACCCTGGATTTGATCCTTAGCACTAAAAATAAGTAAATAGGTAGATACAGAAGATAGAAAGATAGATAGATAGATAGATAGATAGATAGATAGATAGATAGATAGATATAGATAGACAGACAATAGACAGAAAGATTGAGATGATGATGTTAGATAAATAGACAGACAGATAGAGATGATTGTGATAGATAAGTAAAACATAAAATGCCATGCCATGCCAAATCACACATTATATGCTCTCTGATGATTATCATAACTTATGAACTATGTCACCTCTCCCCACCAGAAAACAAATTCTGATAAATCTTAGAACCAACTTCCTCATGGTTCTAGTTCATGTTGAGCTGCTGAAATAGAATACTTGTGATCAGCTCATTTATGAGGGAGAGGGGTTTAGTTGGCTTCATGGTTCTGGATGTCTAAGAGCCTAGTGCTAGCATGTCCTTAGCTTAGCATGAAGATGTCTAAGAGCCTAGTGCTAGCATGTCCTTAGCTGTGCATGAGGATGTCTAAGAGCCTAGTGCTATCATGTCCTTAGCTGTGCATGAGGTCTTTGCATAGCCTCAGCTCACAGCAGACAGGGGCAGAGGAGCAAGTGGATGTGTGTGGAAGACAAAAGGGGTCCCGACTCCTGTGGCAGCGAACCCAGTCCTCAGAGAGTGAGGAGCCGTGCCTGTGAGACCTTACTCAATCTAGAAAGAACGGCATTAAACCCACTTGAAGGTCACACTTTCCAACCCTGCTCCCCTGGCAAATGCATTTCTACAGGAGTTCTGGATAAATCTCAGCTCATTCACATGAAGTACAAGAGGCAGCAGTGTGTCAACTGACAACATGGAGGGGTGTTATAATTTTTCCTAATCTAAGACTATTATATACATGTGTACAATAAAACATAATCATACCCACTCCTCCCCACTCCAACTTCCCCATATGTATCAGATAATATATCCACCTCCCAACTTCATGCTCTTCTTTTTTATAACCCACTAAGTCCAATTAGTGTTGCCTATATGTGCATGGCCATCCAGGATGGGTATTTGATCAACAAAATGGGTTAGGATTAAAGCTGTGCACCACCATGCCCATCCTAAGGCTTCTTGAAGCTAATTAAGAGAAAAACAAGGGCTCATGCCCTTAATCCAAGCACTTGGGAGACAGAGGCAGGCAGATCTCTGTGAGTTCAAGGCCAGCTAGGTATACAGAGTGAGTCAGGAGAGCCAGGGATACACAGAGGAATCTTGTCTCGGAAAATCAAAACAAGGAAGAAAAACATAAAAAGAGGAAGCCATCTATCCATGCTGTCCCAAGTCCCCTCTCCCCTCTATTCTGTTCTTCCTAAGGCCCAGAAGACAGACATTTAGACAAGCCTAGAGGTTTCCAGCATGGAGAGAAGGGAGTTTCAAGAGAGTGGCTGTCACGTACCTCTGTCTTGGCTGCCACCTGTGTCTGGCTCTGATACCTAGAAAACAAACTCATACTCCACAAACCAAGAAACCAAGTAGCAGAAGGCTGAGATGTGTCAGCAGCGGGAAAGCCAGTCCCCATATTAGGGACATTTCTCAGTCCTATGCCCCTCTCAACTACAGTATCTGTCTCTAGACTGAGATTCCATGACATCACAATAGACAGTGCCAGGTAAAGCCAGTGCACACTCAGGTCCCAGCTGATGCCATTCCCTGTGGCTGACCTTGGCTCTGAGCTCTAACAGCCAAAAGTCAGAGAAGAATCCATCTATGAATCTTCTAGGGTCCAGCTAGACAAACTGGTCACTAAGGAATGAGTAGTGTTGCAAAGTTTCAAAGGTCTTCCAAAATGACCTGTTCTGACTCACATTTTCTTTGGAGATGGTCACGGACATAAATTTGGATTGGGTCTATGGCCATAAATTTCAAACTGCAGGTTTAGAACCCAGAGTCAAGTGGAATCTAAGAGAGTTGGGATAGTTGAAGTGGGAACTCTCAGGGACTTTGAGGTGCCTGGTTTTCTAAGGTCACAGGTCTCCATATTTCCTAGTTGCCATTAACCTGATATCACACTAAGTAGTGGGCTTAGAGGATCTACAGTCTCACTGGCAAGTTTAGAGTAGTCATGTATCACCACACCATCTCATCAAGTCAACACAGTGCCAACAACATGATGTGATCAATTCATATGATAAAAATTATTCTTTTTGAATAGTTACGTAATGTGGCAGGTGACCAGATGATTCAGAATCGGGTGCCTGACCCACTGGCCCATGAGCTGGTAGCTCACTGAGATGATATGAGTCCATTTCTAGTCACTCATGGGGATTCTCTGCTGATGAAGCTTTCAGACACCTGGCTGTTAGGCTGTCTTTTGAGGACAAACAGGCTGAGAGGACTCGCTTGTCCTTCCAAGCACAGCTTTTGGACAGTCTGCCTGAATCATGTGGCTTTGGGAAAGTCGTTCCTTTTCTCAAGGATCCAGTTTACACACATGTAGGATCTGATTGGTCCAGTGGCACCCCAGGAATCTCGAGGAGTCCTCACAGCACAGAGCGTGGGGCCCTGAAGGCCAAGTATCCCTGGCTTTTAGAAGGGACACATCTCAGGTAGAAGGAAGACCTGGTTATGGCAAGAAGTGATATAGACCACTGTGCCTATGAGACGTCAAACCAAGAGCTGAGCCTGCCTGAGATTGGTCATTTCAATACCACATAAAGCTCAGATCTTAAAAAAAAAAAACAAAAAACCTTATTCTTTTCATATAGGAACACTGAAGAACCACTGACTGGTAGGCACCATTTCAGAAGACTATTTTTACTCCCCCCACAAAATTTTCTGTCTATAGGGACAGTACAATTAATATTTTTGGGAAGAACACTAAAGAAGAAATAGTTAAATAAATATGGTGTGCTTGCTTTATGAAACACTATGTAATTTTTTCTTCTTTTTAATTTATATTTTATGTGCATTAGTGTTCTGCCTGTATGCATGTCTGTGTGAGGTGTCAGATCTTGTAGTTACAGACATTTGTGAACTGCCATGTGGGTACTGGGAATTGAACTCAGGACCTCTGGAAAAGCAGTCAATGTTCTTAACCTCTGAGCCATCTCTCCAGTCCCCCGCACTATGCAATTTTACAAGGATTATAATTATAAAGAACTCTTACTTGTACATTGAGCACATGCTATGTGGCAGGTGCTAGCTGTACGCCAGCCTGGAGTCCTGGTGAAGAATTAGGAATGAGATATTCCTTCGGGTTCTTAAAACATTTATGTGCACTTTAACATGAACCTTTCAAGATTTGTTTTTATTGCTTTTTTAAATGAGGTGAATGTGTGTATGAGTGCAGGTGCCATGGTGAGGGGCTACAGAGGGTCTGCAGTTAACAGATGTCTGTGAACCACACAATATGGATGCTGGGCACTGAACTCAGTACCTCACCATTGTGCTGCCTCCAGCCCTGACAAGGACCCTTATAGGCCCTGTCATTTAGAAATGATATCAGTGTGTCTCTTCAGGGTTCAGGGGTGAAATTTCATCCCATGGTGAAGCATCAGGGGAGTAGGAACTTAATTCAACTACAGTGTTTATCAGTTTATTTCATATTTTCGAGGCAGGTCTCATGTAGTCTGGCCTTAAATTTGCTATGTAGCCAAAGCTGGTCTTGAACTTCTTAATCCTATTGCCTCCACCATGGAAATGCTGGGAGGGCATGTGAGCACCCTAGCCTGACTTCAACTACAGTGTTTAAAAGTGGGGCCTTTCAGGGGCGATTAGGCAGAAATTTATGCAAGCAAAGCCCCTGTGGTTGAAGGCTGGTAGCCTTAGAATGGGAAGAGGTAAAAATGGATATTCACACACATAAACTCCCTGTCTCTTGCCATGTGACATCCTCTCTGTTCCACATCTGTCACCAGATGTGACCTGTCAACACTGCTTCAACTCAGAGCCAAAATAAAGTTCTTTTCTTGATCAAGTGGCCCAGTATGTCCAGAAAAGATATTCTTTGTGTCTTAAATATTTAACCACCTTGCTAAGGATGTACAGTGTTCTGCCCGAGTCATGAGCCCCCAGAGACCATCAGGAGATCGAGTTCATATGCAAACGCAAAGGCCTTTATTGCAAGCTCGAGCTTGGGATTCCCATCCATTCCAACACAGTGGTTGGATCAGGGAGAGGATTGAGCTCCAATATGGCAGGATTTTTAAGGAGTAAAGAATGTTGGTGTAGGGGAATTCTGGATTAGGATGGGGGTTAGCCATGAGTGAGGTAACAAGTTTTGTCAAAGAGGGATTGGTACTGGTGTTGCTGCAAGGAAATCAGCAATCTATATACAAGTGGTGCAAGCTATCCTTTATGTTCTAGAGCACTTAGTACTTGTTTGTCTTAATTCTGATTGGTCCCCGCAGGGTACAGTTTGTGTTTTTTTCCTGGCTATTGTAACGGTGAGGCCTTGTCCCGGTATTGTTAGTTTGCAGCCTGTCATGGCTGCACTAATGTTAAATTAGGCCTCCTCACACAGCTCATCGGTAGTACAAGTCCCTAGCATGCATGCAGTTGAGTTTAATCCATAGCATTACATAGAAAAGTTAGAAGAGTTAAAACAGTCTGCATGTGCTCAAAAATAAGACACACTGTACAAGTGATATAAATACAGTGTCTATAAGTCCATTTGGTCCACTTGCCTAGTGTCTGTGGCTGGTTTCATGTCACTGTGTCACAGTTAAGTAGCTGTGCTAAAGGAATAGAAGGCAGCATAGTAAACCATATATATGCCTTTAGTAAATAGCTTTTCCCCCAGTGCTGAGAGTGTCAAGCCCAGGGCCTCACATATGCTAGCCAAGCATCCTACTATTAAGCTACACCTAATAAATGCCTTTTTACAAGTTACATTAATTGGTCTGGTTTTTTTTAAAAGATTTATTTATTTAATATGTATACAGTGTTTTGCCTGCATGCCAGAAGTGAGCACCAGATCTCATTACAGATGGTTGTGAGCCACTATGTGGTTGCTGAGAATTGAACTCAGGACCTCTGCAAGAACTGTTATTGCTCTTAACCTTTGAGCCATCTCTCTAGCCCTGTTTGTTTGTTTCTTGTATGTGTGTGTGATGTGGTGTGTGTGTGTACTTGCACTGTGGCCTACATATTGAAGTCAGGGGACAACTTGATAAAGTCAGCTCTCTTCTTTTCAACTATATTTTTTAGATTTAGATCTTTCTATGTGTACAAGTATTTTGTCTTTATGTATGTGTGTGTACCACACACCTGCCTGGTGCCAAAGGAGGTCAGAAGAGGGCATCAGAATCCCTGGAACTGGAGTTAGAGATGGTGAGCTTCAGGGAACTGAACCTGGGTCCTCTGCAAGAACAACAAGAGCTCTGAGGCATGGATCCAGCTCTCCATGCCTGTGCTCTCTCCTGAGAATCAAACTCAGGCCACCAGGCTTGGCAGAAGTGCCTTTACCTGCTGAGCCATCTCACCAGCCCTGGGTGTCTTCTAGAATGCTCTTTACACACTGATCAGAGTGTTAGATCAATCGAACATTTATCCTCTTATGCATAATCCAGGGCCCTTAGATTATTTAAATTCATTTAGCCTTCCCATACATGACATGCTATTATAATCAGGAATTCTGTTTTTGTTTTTGTTTTTGTTTTGTTTGTTTGGTTTTTTTAGGTTTTGTTTTTCTAGGTTTTTTTGGTGTTTCAAGACAGGGTTTCTCTGTGTAGTTTTGCGCCTTTCCTGGAACTCACTTTGTAGACCAGGCTGGCCTTGAACTCACAGAGATCTGCCTGCCTCTGCCTCCTGAGTGCTGGGATTAAAGGTGTGTGCCGCCACCACCACCACCCGGCTTGTTTTGTTTTGTTTTGTTTTGTTTTGTTTTGTTTTTTTTGAGACAAAGTTTCTCTGCATAGCCCTGGCCATCCTGGAACTCTGTAGACTGACTTGGAACTCAGTGGTCCACCTGCCTCTGCATCCCAAGAGCTGGGATTAAAAGCATGCACCACCACTGCCTGGTAGGAATTCTATTTTTAAATATGCTTTTTTATTTCGTGGTACTCACAAAGCTGTAATAGTAGTAACTGAACCCCATTTACCCTTTCTTCTCTATCCTTATCATCTTTTTTAAATTTATTTTATGTGTATAGATATTTTGTATGCATGAATGTCTGTGTACCACTTGTGTGCCCAAGAGAGTCAGAAGAGAGCATCAGATCCCCTGAAACTGGAGTTACAGACAGTTGTGAGCCACCATGTGGGTGCTGGTACTCAGCCCAGGTCCTCTGGAAGAGCAGCCAGTGACCTTAACCATTGAGCCATCTCCCAAACCCCATTCTTTTTGCTTTGTTTCTGTTTGTTTTCTTGTTTTTGCTTTTGTTTTTGTTGTTGGTTGAGACAGGGTTTCTCTGTGTAACAGCTCTGGCTGTTCTGTAACTCTCTGTGAAGACCAGGCTGGTCTCAAACTCTCAGAGATCTTCCTGACTCTGCCTCTTGAGTGCTGGGATTAAAGGCCACCCAGTTTTTACTGACTCTTTAACATATTCAAGACCCATGCTAGCCTGTCTAATCCCAGTTCCACCTAAGTGTTGAAAATAACAGCTAGCTTACCTAGAAGAACGGTCGTGAGCTCCATTTTCAGTATATTAGACTCCAATGCGTTCAGTATCCAACTGTCTCCTACCCTAAATCCTCCTGGTTTTGATCCAGCAAATGGGAACCCAAGAGACCATGTGTCTCTATCTTCTTCACCCCAGTAGTCAGCCCCCACTGCCCACTCCCCCACCCCATCCCTCCCCACCCTACCCCTCCCCACCCCCACCCCTGCCCCACCCTCCCCAACCCCCGTGAACATTTCAGCATCATGGCTACCTGCTCTAGCTGTTTTCATCTCCTCAGATGTCTGCTTTCTCCAAAGAGTGCTAGCTATTTGGAGGCAAGTTGTAGACCATCCTCCTCTGGATAATTCTTTGGGAGACAGAGAGAGAGAGAGCTCTCGACATGTAGCCTCTGATTCACAATCTCCTACTGCATCCTCACAAATGAAGGGATTACAGTCATGCACCACCATGCCTTACCCAATTCTAACAAATTTCTCAACTATTTTAGCTCTGCCTAGAGCCCAGAATCCTCTAACAAGGATCTAACCCCTGTTGTTCACTCCACAGAACCACTGTAAGCCTTCAAAACATTCTCAGGTTTTATTTGCCTCGTTTTAACCTCATTTGTTCCAAAACATTCCTTGATTCTTGACTTCCTCTCTAATGTCCCAAAATAAGTCTAGTAATGAAGGTTCCTTAACACTCTCTATAGAGGAGCTCCTGAGGTTTTTTTGGTTTTGTTTGTTTGTTTGTTTTGTTTTGTTTTGTTTTGTTTTGTTTTGTTTTGTTTTTATTTTCGAGACAGAGTTTCTCTGTGTAGCTTTGCACCTTTCCTGGAACTCACTTGGTAGCCCAGGCACAGAGATCCACCTGGCTCTGCGTGTACCACCACCGGCCCGGCACCTGGGGTATCTCTTAATTGGCTATTTCTCTGCCACAAGGGGGAGCCAGATCTCTACTGTAAGAGTCTTGGCTGCAGGTACTCAATCCAGGTGCCTTTATTTATGAAAACCCATGGTAACTGAAGTCTAAGGCTGTGCAGACAAGTTTCTAGTGTTCTTTGGATCCCACCACCAAAGGGTCCCCAGCACATCCAGAGTTCCTTTGCTCTTTCTTCAAACACAGGGAGAGTGTGCAGTCAAAGACTTCTGCTCACTGGTCTCTAAGTGGATGTGGCATTCATTCTAGTCACAAGGAACTTGTCTCATTGGGATTTTCTTTCTCTAGTGAACAGTATCTTCTCTCTTGCCCGACATTACCTGGTGCCCCCATTTTCCTTGTTTGTGATAACTGACTTTTTGCAAGGTTAGGTTCCAAAGCAAGACATTTAGTTTTATTTCTGAGATCAGAAGATGCCAGTAGAAATGATCCGGCTGAGCGGGACTCTTCCCCGATCCTGGGCTGTTAGTGCTCCCCCCGCCCCACTCACCGCAATTGGATTTGTCCCACCACCACGTGTATTGTTGGCACAAGGCCTCGTGGGAGTGGACCTCGGCTCTGCCTCCTCCGTGGTCCCAGAAACATCAGTTCACTGCACTACAGGCTGTGGGGTCTCCAAGGGCTCGGGTGGTGCGTTTCTGACCCGGCCCAGAGAGGGCGCTACTGACAGCCATACAAAAGGAAGGAGCTGCATCAGATGTGCCTTAGCCTCCGTGGTGGAGCACAGAAGTAACAGACTCAGCAAGGCTGTGGGGATCAGCTGTGGGAAGGGGCAGGGCGAGCTGGACAACTGGTTCTGTGAGAAAGAACCCTGGCAGAGGCAGAGAATTGGGCACAGGAGGTAAGGTGGCTGCAAGAATAGGAAGCTGTTACCAAGACTAGAAAGAAGTCCTGTGCAAAAGCCTCTCAGTCCTTCTTGATGCCCCTCCAAGGCAGAACAGAAGCCCCTTTGTTGGTATCTTTTTTGCCTCTGTAGTTTCTGACACAGTCACGCCTCCCCACCCCACCCCTACCCCCATCCACCTAACCCTCCAAATGGGAGCTTCATGTGGCACAGATCTTTGTAAATCCAGTGTCACAACAAGTTCCCAAGATGTTTAAGATCCTCAGAAAGTGTTGGTTGAATGGCCGGCAAGGGGGAAGGATATACCTTTTCCTTCTCGTGGGCAACCTGGACCTGGCCGGAGATGGGAGCAGCCCGGACATCATCTGACAGTGGTTGAGGAAAATGGATTGCTTGGAGGCGGCTCTCGATGCAGCAAGCCTTGGACTGTCCTGAGAACCGCTGTAGAAGAAGTAGTAAGGTCCCTGTCAGGGCAGATGCCATGGAGAAAGGAAGAGATTTGAGAAGGTGGGGGCGGTGTAGGGGGTGAGGGTAAGGGTGTTGGGCTCCTGGGGATTGGCAGAAGACACTGGAGAATTTGTCCCCTCTGACAATCCCATAATCACGAGGTATAAAGAAAAACTGAGTTAAAGGAGTTGGTGGTGAACTATCGCTGGCCCATCACGAATGGGAAATCGGTGAGATTTAGACTGTGATCCGAAGGTTGCAACCTTCAAGGCCGCCCATCATGCTCTCCGGTCAGCATCCAATCACTCTCCTTTCTGGCACTGGCCCCTTTCTTTTCCTGGATAACTGGTGATCCCCATTCTGAGGCATAAGGTCTAATCAAGCTCATCTCCCATCCTGCCTCACCAGCGTCTTGAAAGTACCCAAAGAAGATGAGCAGGGAGCCCATTCTTCCTGGAGGACAGCGATTGGTTCAAAGTTGTGCACATGACCCAGGACAAGCCAATAAGAGCCCTCCACCAGGCACTGGTGAAGTCACAAGGAACAGAAAGACTCCTTCCCACTGATTGTCAGGATGTTACACTAGCACTAATTGTGGCCCCTAGTGAAGAGAATAGACCTGAGATCGAGAACAACTCAGAGGAAAAACAGAGCTGGAGACCGAAGTTTCTAGGTCCTGTCACAAGAGCATTCATCCGCCCTATTAAAGAAAAACTCACTGGCTTTGGCTTAGAGAAATAGAGCTGGTTTGTTAGTTCTTTTCTAAGACAAGGTTTCTCTGTGTGACAGTCCTGGTTGTCCTGGAACTCACCCAGTAGACCGGGCTGGCCTCGAACTCACAGAGATCTGCCTGCCTCTGCCTCCCAAGTGCAGGGATCAAAGGTGAGTGCCACTGCTGCTTGGGTACAAGTTGGGTTTCTATTGCATCCTTGAAACTTAAAGAATGTCGTTTCACACTTATGTATCTTTGTGCCCATGCAATACAGACCGGAGGATATGCCCGAGAAAGATACACCTGTGAAAAACTAGCTCTTAACCCTATAACCCTCCCCGACTTTGCAAAAACACACCTTATGTGGCAATCTAGGTTGGGGGCCCTCTCATTAAGCTCCCACCTGCAACATGGCCAGTGCCCTCCGAAAGAGCTTGCAGTTGGCGATGCGGAGGTCCTCGCAATTTTCAGGTGTAACATTCTACTTCATTTTTAAAAAGATTTATTTACTTGTATTTTTAACATGTATGGGTGTTTTGCTGGCATGTGTCTGTGTACCACATGTGTTCAGTGAACTCAGAGGCCAACAGAGGGCATCTGGAACTGGAGTTTGGCGGCTGGCCTCGAACTCACAGAGATCTGCCTGCCTCTGCCTCCCAAGTGCAGGGATCAAAGGCGTGTGCCACCACCGCCCAGCCCTAGAAATTCTTTATTAGGTGTGGTGGGGGGTTGGAAAAGTGGGGTACTTTCTGACTGAGGCAGAAACCGGCAGCAAATGACCTTGCAGGTATAATTTTTAAGAAGAGGAAAAAGAGAGGTCTGTGTTAGAATGGGCTAGGAGGTAGTGGGATATTTTGATTGGACATGTTAATTAGGTGAACCAAAGAGAGCTTTTGATGGCTGGACTTTGGTACTCATCCTCAGGGAGTCTGGCATAGGGCAGTGTCCAAATAAAGAAAAGGCCTTCATGGTTTTGCTTTAGGAATGTAATCTAACAGTTTTTAGCAAGGCAGAGAGAGTGGGGGGAAGGGCAAGGCTTGCCAGAGCCACATGCTCGAGTGGGCTGGTGTCCCTTCCCTCTTAACTGCTAGGGCATCTCTCCAGCCTCCAGATGCTTTATTTGACCCTTGAAGGATCCCTAAATCCATAGATCCCATACATGTAGGAGGAGCTAAGGACTGGGACTTAACCCACGAGCTACAGTCTTGCTAATGTGGAGTCTAATTCTCCTCCAGTGTCTCTGTCCTTCTGACAGTATGAGACTGTCACATAGACCCTTGGAAGATTGTGGACTAGAAACTGTCCTGTTCACTTTTTAAAGCTGCTCTGTTTGTTGGTATTGCACGACAAATGATGGGGACTGAAAGCCAGCTGAGCAGGCCATGAGAGCAAGCCAGTGAGCAGCGCCTCCTGTGGCTTCTGCTTCTGCTTTGGCTGTGTCCTGACGTCCCTCAGTGAAGGCGGCATTTGACCTGACAGTTACTAGATGGAATAAAGCCTTCTCTTCCCATGTGACTTTTGATCATGGTGTTTTATCACAGCAATAGAAAGCCTGAGACAGATGCTGTATACCATTTATCACACTGCTTGTTCAATCTGAGTTCTATTGTTAGCCGTCTATCCCATTAAGTGTCACTAACAAAGATATCTTAAAATTTACATGATTGACTTTAAAGTTCAAATGGAAAAATAAATCTGCAATTATAGCTAGGAATGTCCTTAATATTTAATGAAGGGGGGATAATACTTCCAAATATTAAACATGCCACAAATCCTCTGGCATTAAGCTCATGGCACCAGGGCGTCAATGGACAGGCCAGTGGAACAAATAGAAAATCCAGAATGCTTCTAACATTGCAAAAACACATGCAAACTCACTGCATTGTTATTGGACCAGCGCACATGAAACTTGAATATATGGCACATGTAACATCCTGCATCACTCAAGAGAAGCTGTGCTTAACAATTAAAGTGAGACAGTCGGTGTGATAGTTTGGATGAGTATGGCCCCAATAGGCTCATATTTTAATGCTTCTTCCACAGTTAGTGGAACCCGTTGGAAAGATTTAGGAGGTGTGGCCTTGTTGGAGGAGGTGTATCACTGGGTGTAGACTTAGAGGTTTCCAAAGCCCACACCATTCCCAGTTAACGCTCTCTGTTTCCTGCTTAGTGTCTCAAGATGTATGCTCTCAGCTTCTGCTCCAACGCCATGCCCACCTGCCTGGTGCCATGCTCCCTGCTCTAATGGCCACAGACTCACCCTCTGAAACTGTGAGCAGGGCCTCCAATTAAATGCTTTCTCTTGTAAGTTGCCTTGGTCATGGTGCCTAGTCACAGAAACAGAAAAGTAAGACAATTGGGTAATCGCTTGGGAAGATATAAATGAGTTTATGTCTTACTGCTTCTACAAGAATAAACAAAAGTCCTAAGAACTGCAAGAAGACACACAGAGGTGCTTTCTGGGCTCCAAGCCCCACATGGTAATAGCAAGATTGACAAATCCAACCTCGGAAAAACTGAAGCAAACTCTTTGCAGACTACAGCTAAAAGAAAATATTTACAACAAGTATCAGAAATAGAACACTAATGGCTTTATAAAGAACTCGAGGCCAAGGGAGTCAGAAAAGTTTTAAAAGCCTGTTAGAAAAAAACAAGTAAAGGCTGGGCACGGTGGTGGCCCCCAGTAATCCCAGCATGCTGTAAGCAGGCAGAAAGGGATCATCATGGACTTGAGGCTAGTCGATTTACATGGAGGGGGGGGTCCAGGACAAATGAAAAGTGGGGTAAGAGAGCAAAAGAAAGTGGGGAGGGTGTGGAGGAGAATAAAGGGGAGCAGAGGGAAGATGCTCCACCTCTGACATCCTAGAGATACATGCAGGGTGTGGCTCAGTGGCAGAGCACTAGCCTAGCATGTGTCAGGCCCTGGGTACCATCAAACTACTTCAAAATGTCAATAAACAATATAATAAAAATGAAAATTACACAGAAATTGAATGAAGCCAGACAAAACCCTCTGGGAGGCTGTATGGAGCCGGCATTAATATAAGCTCCAACTGCAAAAAGTGAGCAGCACAAAGCCTATGGAAGAAAAGCTTACAACATCGAACAAAATTCAATTTGCATGTAACCTTTGACAGATATCTGACATTTCTAGATATTTATCTCA
The DNA here is from genome assembly GCF_903995425.1 of Onychomys torridus. Taxonomy (NCBI): domain Eukaryota; kingdom Metazoa; phylum Chordata; class Mammalia; order Rodentia; family Cricetidae; genus Onychomys; species Onychomys torridus. The sequence goes on along the minus strand of NW_023411687.1, from coordinate 128,493 downwards.
AAGAAACACTTAGATACATGCACAATCATTGCTTCGTTATTGGCAATAGCAAAATGTTGAAAACAAGCTGATGCCCCTAATAAGGGATGGATCAGTTCAATTATCATACATGCACATGCACAGCTATAAGTGAAGAAGAGATCTGTATACTGCTGCTGAGTAACATTCAGAAAAGTTAAGCAAAGCACATGAGATGTAAAATGTAAGTCACCCTTTGCCTAGAAATAAGAGAGTTTTTTTTTTTAAATTTGGTTTGTTTTCCAATTTGTTTTTTCAAAAAGAATCATGCAAAGTATGTTTAAATATGGCTATGAATAGGCCTGAGGAAGTCATCTTGAACAAGCTTTTGTTCTGAGGATTAAAATGAAAAACAAGTACTAAGAGAATGTAATAATGGAAGCCAAGCATGGTACGCACCTTTAATCCCAGTGCTCAAGAGACAAAGGTAGGCAGATCTCTGTGAGTCCGAGGCCAGCCTGATCTACATTGTCTTGGTTTGGTTTGGTTTGGGTTGGTTTGGTTTGGTTTGGTTTGGTTTTTTCGAGACAGGGTTTCTCTGTGTAGCTTTGTGCCTTTTTCCTGCAACTCACTTGGTAGCCCAGGCTGGCCACGAACCCACAGACATGCACCTGGCTCTGCCTCCTGAGTGCTGGGATTAAAGGTGTGTGCCACCACTGCCGCAGGGCACCAATAGTTATTTATAGTGAAAACTGCAGGAAAAAAACAGAAGGCTAATAGCCTAAGGAAAGCATGCTCTTTTGTTTACTTCATCTGAGTAATGATGGTGAAGGTTTGATGAAGCTAACATCAGAAGTAGGATGTAGCAAAGATTATTGGCTCCTGCTTCAGAATGCTGAGTGCTGGAGCTAGAGACCTGTACCACCATTTCTTGAAGCACAGTTGCGTGTGTCTGATCTTAACAGCTGCCATTTGGGGTCTGTTGTGTAGTTCGACTTTTGTGAGTTGTGCTGATGGTTGTAGATTATGTATCTGACATTTTGATGCTGTTACACAGCCATTAGCCGCTGGGGATCTGTGTCATTGGGTAGAGTGCTGCATAGCATGTAAGAGGCCCTGGAGTCCCATCTCTAGCAAAAACCAGGTGGGTGTGGAGTGTCTGAGCACCGGGAGGTGGAGACAAGAGGATCAGAAGTTCAAGAGCATTCTTGGCTAAGTAGGCAGTTATGGGCAGCCTGGGCTAGAGATAATCTGTCCTCAAATCAAACTAAAACAGCATCAAATGTTTGTTTAGATCTTATGAGGATTTTTTTTAAGTTATTTGAGACAGGGTTTCTCTGTGAAACAGTCCTGGCTATCCTGGAACTCACTCTGTAGATCAAGCTAGCCTTGAACTCACAGAGATCCACCTGCCTCTGCCTCCCAAGTGCTGGGATTTAAAGACGTGTGCCACCACAGCCTGCCCAGAAAAATTTTTGTTTCTTTGTTTTTGAGACAAGAGTCGTATCCTGGCTGGCCTTGAACTCACAGAACTGCCTACCACTACCTCCACTTCAGGGATTAAAGGAATGTGCTACCATGCCTGGCATTAGCTTTAACTCCCAAGTTTCTACCAATCTTCTGTGTATTACATTTCAAAACATCATAATTTTTAGAACTTTGGCAGCTATTCACATCTATTTTGTATGTATGTTGGCTAGTGGCTAGTTTCCAAGTGTGGTTTATAGCTGCTGCCATGTTGCCTGGGCAGGTGTAGAGAGGGCCAGGACCATGACATACCCAAAGCCTAAAAACAAGTAAGGAGAAGCTCTACCTCTGTGAAATTAGGAAGGGCTCCCTTTACTGTGCTTCAGATCAAAAATGACAGATTGTCTTGGAACACTTTCTGTCTGTATCAGTGTGCTCTTGGGTTTCAGGTTGCTGTTGAGTCCAGGCCAGGAGGTTGTAGAGAAAACAAAACCAGGAAATCCACTTCTGAATCTACTGTGTTTTTTCTAATTGTGGTTTCCTTTTACCTGCTACCATTTTCAGAGTCCTCAAATAGTGATTCCGTTCATTCTGTCCAGAATTTTAGTTAAATTCAATGGGAAAGACAGAACAAACTAGACTTACTGTGTTGCATCCAAAACTCTGACAAATTTTTTTAAGGAAGCATGGATTTAGCTGGGCATGTGAGGTATGCCTTTAATTCCAGCACTCTTGGGAAGCAGAGGTAGAAATCCACTTGCCTCTGCCTCCTGAATTCTGAGATTAAAGGTCTGTACCACTACACCCCGCTAAAGTAGATAATCTAAAGATGTGTACACAGGTAGGGATGTGATATGGGAATGGAGACTAAGAGTAAGCAATTTCAGATTCTTTAATAGGAGTCATTAAAGTGTTAATTTTAGCCTTTTTGATCCATTTCTACTTCATAATTTGACTTACTCTTTGTGATTGACAGAAAATATCTGATCTGGGTGAAGTCTCTAGATATGTATGTTATAGATCTAATTATTGACATAGTTATAATAATAGACAATTATAAGAATGAGAACTTGAAATAAGAATCCATTGTTATTTCTTGTTTCTCAGGTCTTAGAAAAATAACCCAATACACCTATGAGTCATAAAGAAATTCTTCAAGTTATCTAGAGAGAAGGACTAAAGGAAATCAGGTGAGTTATTAAAGTATTACTAGTAATAATTGTGTTTAGAATATCCAATGATATTTAGTATATTTTGGTTTTCTTTGTCTTAAACATTCATTGGTTACTATAATGTACTTTATGAACTTCTGGTTTATTCATCTCTCAGTTCTTAGATTTTTTTTAAGTCATAGCATTTATAAAATCAAAAGTAAGTAAAGTAAATTCTTTATGAAAAAGTAGCTGTTTTTCAAAGCCTGTGCACCTTGATTCTTAGGAAGGCCTGGAGTCATCTGTAAGCTGTCATCTATCACTTTGTGCTTGGTAATTGGATAAAAATTATTATACAGGAGCTTCAGGAGTAGGCAGTGTAAGAAGAAATACAATTTCTTAAAAAGAATGAAATGGAAAAGATCTTTGTGTGTCAAGAGAAAGTCTTTGCTGGGCATCATCACCCATACCTGTAGTCCAAGATGCTTGAGAGAAGCTAAGGCTGGAAGATCACTTGTGCCTATGAGTTCTGGACCAGCTTGGGCAACATAGCAAGAGCCTCTCCCCAAAAATAAATAGATAAATAAACAGACAAATACATAAATAGGGCTGCCAAGATGTCTCAAGGAGGTAAAGCTCTTGCCAGTTCGGTGGCCTGAGTTCAGTCTCCAGAGCTCACAGTGGAAGAAAGGACATGACTTCTGGAAGTTGTCTTTGGTCTCCACATGCATTCTGTTTGACACATGCATAGACACACACACACGCGCGCGCACACACACACACACACACACACACACACACACACACTTAAAAATGAACTTTCAGTCTTCAAATGAAGTAGATGTGTTAATAGGGTCAAAGATAATCTTCCATTTGTAAGAGTGTTGTTATGTTAGCATATAATAGTTATTGCATAATTAAGACTATCTGTCATTAAGAAATGTTAAAATTATGCCATATTCATTTTGTATATTGAGATAAATTTGGACTTCTACATGGGATATTTCATTAAGATAAGAAATTTGAATAAAAATTATTAGGTATGCTGGGGCGCATTTATAATCGCAGTTTTCAGGAAGCTGAGACAAGCGCCAGGCCACCCTCAGCTATTTATAGAATACCAGGCTGCTAGGACTACCCAGCAAACACTGTGTATTAGTTACTTTGTTGCTGTGATAAAGCATTATGACCAAGGCAACTTATAAAGAAAGCTTTCAGTTGGGTTTACAGTCAGAGAGGTTGCTAGAACAGTAATTGAGAGCTTACCTCTTGGTTCACAAGCACTAGACAGAGTGAGCCAGACTGGGAATTAGATGGGTTTTTGAGACCTCAAAGCACACCCTCAGTGACACTCTTCCAAGAAGGCCACACCTCCTAATCCTTCCTAAAACACTTCCAACAGTCGGGGACCAAGCATTTAAGTATATGAATCTATGGGAATCATTCTCTTTAAACTACCATACCCTGTTTCACAACATTAAATCAAAATAAGGATACAAAGTTTGTGGTTTGTTTTTTTGCTGTTTGTTTGTTTGTTTGTTTTGAGACAGGGTTTCTTTGTGTAGTCCTGGCTATCCTAGAACTTACTCTGTTGACCAGGCTTGCCTTGAAAACAGAGATCCACCTGCCTCTGCTTCTGTCACTGCCTCCTGAGTACTGGGATTAAAGGTCTGTGCCACCATGGCCTGGCTAATGGTGGTTCTTAACTATGGGCAGGGGGTCACTCTTTGGTGTGTGAGGAGCTATTTTTGAAGGTAATACTGGATGAGAAGAGGAACACACTATATCATTTAACAGGCAGGTAATAGGAACACCACGTATCTTACATGGACAGTTCCTCACATTGAAGAGTCACCAGTGATGCTTCTTTGAGAAATACTGAATTATGCTAAAAATTTTAAAAATAGACTATAATTATGTTTTTGTAAGTAACTATTGCATGATCTTTTTTTTTTGAAAATTTGATTCTTTGGGAGTTTCATATCATGCACCCCAATTCCATTTACCTCCCGTCCTCCCCAAATCCTCCCATCACCCCTACAGTACCCCCGCAAGAAAATATTAAAAATAAAAACAAAGCAAGCAGACAAATAAACAAGATCAAGACAAACAAAAACCTCTTCTCTCCTCTTTGTTTCCCACCTCTCCAACACCTCTTGATTCATCCGGGTGGCATCGACAGTCTCTGTTATACAGTACAGCCTTTTGTCCTGTGGCTGTATTTGCCAATGTTGATTGCAGTGACTCAGGGCTCTGGGTCATGGCCTCATTTCTGGTACATCATCACTGGATCCTCACCAGAACTCCTCTGGGATATCCAGTGGCTGCCCTGAGTCATGGAGACCCTGTGGGTATTGTTCCACAAGACCAGTCCCTTCACAAGCTCCAGCAGGTCCTGGATGGGGGTAGATGATAGGGTGGGCCAACCCAAGGCCCTGCTGTGAGTGGATGGTAACTGAGCTAGTCAGTCCAGGTCACAGGGGCCATCCACCTCAGGTAAGAGGGTGGATTCAACTCCCCTATGTCCATACCCTCAGGGTTAGTTCATTCTCACTTGTGGTGAAGTGGGGGGCATCTGTCCCATGAGGGTTGGTGCCAGCTTTCCCTGGTCTAGCAAAGGGTGGGGCTGGATCAGCATGACTCTCTGATTTCATCTTGCGAGGTTATTAGTCTGTACTTTGCCACTTGGTTTGTGGCTTACCTGTACCTTAAATCTTCCTTGTCATGGTGATGTCTGGCAGCGTATCTCTGCCCCAGCATTCACTTCCCAGAATTCTCTTCCTCCTTGTCCCGCCTACCATATCCTTCATGCCTGGCTACTGGCCAATCAGCACTTTATTTATTTTAACCAATCAGAGCAACACATTTGACATACAAAACGCCCCACAGCACTTCCCCTTTTTTTTTCATAAAGCAAGGTTTTAACTTTAATATAGTAAAATTTTAGATAGCAAAACAATTATCAAGCAAGGATTACAGTTACAATATTAAAAAGGATACCCTATCTATCTTATAGTTGTGTGTATAAGGTTTTATATCTAACTTATCTTTTATCATAATTGAGGAAATTATAACTATCTAGTCTTAAACCACATCAAAGACCTCAGAAGGATATAATATTACCTGAGAAATGGGAGAAGGATGCAAGCAACTTTCAGGAGTCTTGCAGGGACGACAGAGACAGCTGGCAGCCTGGATAGTCTCCTAATATTCCTTTGTAAAGTTGGGGCATTTATCTTTTTTAGCCCACAGTGCTAGAGTCTTTTGTTTACTTTTCAGTGTCTAGTAGTATGTCTGGCAGTTTCCTCTGCAAAGCAGAAACCTGAAGGACCATTTTGTCAAGCAAAGTTTAGTGGTCACCTTTCTATGGGTCCTGTATGTCCAGTTGATCAAGCAGTCCAGGCAAGAACAGTTTCTTTCCCAAATGGCTATTTTTTGCCAAGATGAAGATAAACTCCATATGAAGTGTCTTCAATGCTCATCTTCCTCTCTGAAGTAAATAGTTGCTGCCAGGAGCAGACATGTCTCACTGTCAAGAAAGTCTAAATTTTAAAATGATTTTAAATGTCATATTCTGTAGACCTTTGAAGTGTTTGAAGATTACCTGTCTATCTGAAATATATCTATGTATACCTAGAAAATTTAGCATGATTATAAGTTTGAATATCATAGAAGACTAATTGATCTGTATTTCCTACTTATCTATTACATTCTAAATGAGTTGCATAAACATAATACCTCAAACGAGAGTAGAAATCAATATAGGAGGGCACAGACTCAGACTTGGCCCTTGGGAGTCACCTGGGTCTGGATGACACCATGGCCCCAGGTAACAGCAAAGGCCACCTAGATCTGTATGGCCCCCAGATTCCAACAAGTCAATAGCCTGTGGTTGAGATCCTGGGCCTCTATATGGGCCTTAGTGGCAATCTTAGTCACAGACTTCAACACCAGACCCCAGCTATAGCTTGACCAGGGACCCAAACATCATCCTAGGCAGCAGCCCATACTGTTGACATCCCGACTCCATGTGGAAACACTGGCCACTCAGATCAGCATGGCTCTGGCAGCAACATGGCCCCCAGACACCAACAAGGCCACAGGTTGCGGCCTAGACCCCAGGCTCCACGTGGCCTCTGGTGGCTACATGGACCACAGACCTCAGCTGCAGTAGGGCCACAGACCCAGACATGGTCCTTGCGTAGCAGTCTGGGTCTAGTTGTCACCAGGGGCCCTGATAGGTGCATAGGCCACCCCAATTGGCATGGCCCTGGGTGGCAGCCCAGAACACTGGAGGCATTATGGTCCCCAGTGGCAACAGGAGCCACAGATATCAACCTAGACCTTGGCTGCAGTGGGGCTTTGGACACAGACAGGTCTCCCAGCTGTAGCCCTGGCCTGGACATTGCCATAGCACTGGGTAGTAGTACGTGGTACTCAGGTCTGTGTGGGCTCAGCTTCAGCATGGTCTTTGGGTATCAACATGGTTACAGGTAACTGATCAGAACTCAGTCAACCAACCACACACACCGCCTTTGGTTGCAACAGGAGCTACAAACATTGACCCAGACCCTGGCTGCTGTAGGGCCACAGACACAGACATGGCCCTTGGCAGCAGCCTGGCCCCAATAACACCATGGCCCCATGTGGCAATCAGGCCTAAAACATCAGGCTACTCTTTACCAGCTTCATTTCTTCCTTTCTATCTCTTTCCACAGCACATGAACCACTCTGCTTCTCTTTTTCTGCCATTTCTCCAGCATATATTTGCTCATCATTATGGGACTCACCTGCCTGGCACCTGACTAGCCCCTGCTTGAGCAGAACTGCAAAGGAGGGCTGTGGATGTCTTCTTGCCACACAGGGCCTTGAGTGCTCCTTAGAAGTTAATTTTAATTTTCTTTAATGTGATACTTCAGATTTTCTTATTTTTGTGGTATTGAGGATTGAATATAAGGCATCATTGGATTCCATGTAAGTGAGAGATCTGCCCCAGAGTCATGTACCCAGCCCTTGAGATATTTTCAGTTGGTTCTTTTTAGACCAAAAATATCCCCTCTGTGTGAGGGGCATGGTAAAGAGACCGCTGAAATGGCTTCTTCCATTCGGGAGAAGGTTTTTATTGTGAATAAGAGAAATTACCCAGGGGCATCTGGAAAGAGTCCAGAGCAATGAGAGGAAGAAGTAGACTGGTCATAGCCAGGGCTATCCTCAAGAGAAGTGAGAGCATGGGGTGGAAAGACATGCCTGTTATAAGGAGGACAAGAAGCTGGGAGGAGGAGGGATGGCCAGGAGGTTAATGTGGACTTAGCAATGTGTAACAGTTATTTGTGATACTGAGGAAGCCTGGAAGCCAGCATGGGCTTTCTTATGTTGATAGCTGCCATAGACATATGTCAATAGAGAGCAATGTCTCTTCTATAGTGGAGCTTGAGCTCATTTCTGGATATGTGGACTGTGAGAGAACCAGCTGTCCTTCCCTTTTGTGTTGGTGCTGTTGTGAAAGTTTGTATCTCAGCTTCTTAGGAGGTTGAGGCTGGTATTGTACTTTTCAGTCTGGCTAGAGTAACCTAGTAAGACCTTGTCTCAGGAAGAAACATAAACCAAACATCAGAATGGGGCTGGTGAGATAGTTCAGCAGTTAAGGTGCCCGCTGTCAAGCCTGACATCCCATTTGGAGCCTTGGAACCCACATGGTGGAAGGAGAGAATCAGCCTCCTGCACATTGTACCCTGGCCTCAGTGTGCGTGTCTATCATGTGCAGGTAAACCCACCCACACAAACTTGAAAAACAAACAAAGCAGAAGAAAAAGAAGCTTTGATTGTGGTCACATGTCAATAGATTGAAAATTAGTTTATTTCATTGATATGAAAGAGTTATAAATGAGCATTCCTCATTTTGATGTATTATCTTCCTGAAAAATTTGTGAGTAAACATTTATAAATTAAAACATTATAAGGCCATGTGGTGGACAGTGGTGACTCACGCCTCAAATTCCAGCTCTCAAGGCAGAGGCAGGCAGATCTCTGAGTTTGAGGCCAGCCTGGTCTACAAAGCAAGTTTCAGAACAGCCAAGGCTATACACAGAAACCGTGTCTCAAAAACAAAAAGAAAAACTATTTATTTTTATTTTTTAAAGCACTTCAAGAAATTTCAATGCCTACTTAGAACTGTAAAGCACAGTGTTTTGAAGTACAGGGAGAAAGAACCTTCCTTAGATTCCTTATAGTAATCTGGGACTGTGGTTGTGTTATCTTTAAATTCTGAGTATACATCAGTGTGCATTGCTTCTAGAGTCACAAGTTGTCTTTCTTATTTATTAGAGTGGTACTGGCAAATCAGTCCAGTGCCTCTCATAGGCTGGTATACTCCTAGAGTGGAAAATTCTTGCAAATGAACAGATTCTTGCTGAATTTATCTTACCCATGAATTTACTGTTTTCTGACCTAGAGCATTCATGGATGATTCTGAAGAGTCCATATAGTAGGTAATTGGGAAGAAGTTTAGGGGTATTTAAAAATCATTGGTTTTTCATGGAAAGTAGTCTGAAAGAGGTACAGTATTGTATACATACTAATTGCAGTTGTGAGGATAAGTAGATGACTTGGATGTGTATTCCTTACCACAGAAATTTATCTCATTCTTATAATACAGTGATGTCTCTGATGAACTATACAATTAGAGGTCATCTCTGTTGCATTCTCTCCTATAATCTTTTCCTGTCACATTATTTTAGTTATAGATTATTACAGCCACAAAAGACAGTTGGAAAGGATAACATAATTTTTTTAAGCTGAGGATCAAACTCTGGGCCTTGTGCTTGCTAGGCAAGTGCTCTACCACTGAGCTAAATCCCCAACCCGGATAATATAATATTTTATATCATCTTTTATAAATGAATGAAGGCTCATAGAGATTTTGAGTCTTTACAAGAGTCATACAACTAGCTCTGGTTGTTTTTAGTCTACCATACCGCCCAGCTTTTTTTTTTTTTTTAAGATTTATTTATTTTGTATACAGCATGTATGACTACAGGTCAGAAGAGGGCACCAGATCTCATTACAGGTGGTTGGGAGCTACCATGTATTTGCTGGGAATTGAACTCAGGACCTCTGGAAGAGAAGCCAGTGTTCTTAACCTCTGAGCTATCTCTCCAGCCCTGCTTATTTATTATACCAATCACAGTGACATATATTCACATAGTATAAAGGAATATTCCACACATGGAATGATTGATACCTAGTTAGAGATTTCTGCAGGGAAACACATTCAGTTTCTCTGGAAGAACAGACAGTGCTCTTAATCACTAAGCCATCTCTCCAGCCCAGATAAAATAGTTTATTAAAAACTATTTCAAATCTTTATTGAAATAATTTGTTGAAAGCCAGTAGACTATACCAAAGGTAAGGGCAGAATGTCAGAACTTGAAGGGTACAGATAAGCGGTTAGAACACCCAGGCACTGGCAGGATAAATTAATATGAAACTAGGGTAGTGCATTCAAGATGATTGTATCTCTGGAAGCAGAGAGTCAATGACCTGTGTATAAAGAGAAAATTCATGCTAAAGGGATAAAAAATATCTCCAGGAAAATCATAATGGAAAATAATCTGTGAAAAGAAATATCCACTCAGATGCAGGCAGCATTTAGAACAGTAAACAAAGGAGAACCTGCCCCTATCGTATTAACTGTCAAAACATTAAATATACAGAACAAAGAAAGTGTCTTGAACACTGCAGGGAAAAACCTCAGTTTGCTTGAATGGGTAGATCCACCAATATTACTCCAATACTAAAAACAGACACAGAAAAACCATACATGCACACACAGAAGGATATGTGAGTGGGTAGCGGTGACAGTCTTCCTGGTGAACATACATACATTTCCAATAAAATACTTGGAGGCTGTATTCAGGAACATAGCAAGGGCTGTAGATGTAGCTCAATTGGCGGAGTGCTTACCTAATGTACATGGAGCCTGGCGTTGCATCCCATAAAACTTAGAAGTGCCAGACAGGGTGGCACAGACTTGCAATCCCTGCACCTAGGTCGTGAAGGTAGGAGGAGCAGCTCAGTCATCCTCAGCCTTATAGCGAACTTAGTATATGTAAGAATGTGTGACAATGAAAATGTGTGTGAAACATCTGCCACAAGGTTGCTCCCTAATACACAAATTAACAGTATAGCACATCACACAAATTCACCCGAGTATAGAAAGTAAGCATCCCATTGTATGTAGAAAGGACTTATGACAAAGTTTGACACTTGTTCCATAGTGTTGAATTCACGAGGCTAGGAATGAAAGGAAAGTGCCTCCACATTATAATGGCTATATACTATAAATATATTCTAGTATTATACAAAGTGAAAAAATTCAAATTATTTCCACTAAACTCAGAGACAAGTATGTTTACTCTCTCTCCCTTTTATTAGTATAGTACTTAAATTCTCTTTTAAAACAGCAACAAAATGTAAAATCTGTAAAAACCTTAAAACTAGTAAAAAAAATCTTAAAACATGTAAGAAAGAGCTGGGCAGTGGTGGTGCACACATTTAATCCCAGCACTTGGGAGGCAGAGGCAGATGGATCTCCGTAAGTCAATTCCAGGAAGGACTCCAAAGCTACACAGAGAAAGTGTCTCATGAAGAAAAAAGAAGGAAATTTACAACTTCAACATCTAAAAAAGGAATTTTAGATGCTAGAAAGTGGATAGATATCTATTGTGAATGATGGCACTACCACATGAGATATTTGTGTTCAGTATAAGTTCAGTACATTCTCCACAAAAATTTCATGTGTATTCTCTTTTTTCTTTTAAGATTTATTTTGTATGCAGTGTTGTGCCTGCATGCCAGAAGAGGGCGCCAGTTCTCATTACAGAAGGTTGGGAGACACCATGTGGTTCCTGGAAATTGAACTCAGGACCTTTGTAAGAACAGCCAGTGCTTTTAACCGCATAGCCCTCTCTCCAGCCCCTCATGTGCATTCTTACAGAACTAGAAAACAATTTTAAAATTCCTATGGTAGCATAAGACCCTGAATATGAATAGCCAAAGCAATTCTAGGCATTAAGAATGCTGGGAGCATTACTGTGCTTGATTTCAAGTTGTACACAGAGCCATTGTAGCAAAAACATGATACTGACAGACAGACAGACCAGTGAAACTGAATAGAGGACAGACATACAATGTAAATCCACACAGCTGTAACCCTCTGCCTTTTGAGAAAAGGCAACCTCTTAACAGATGGTTCTGGGAAAACTATGTATCCATGTGTAGAAGAATAAAACTAGATCCCTTTCGGAAACACTAACTCCCAATGGATGGAAAAACCCTACTATAAGACCTGACACATTTAGAAGAACAAGGAGAAACAATTCTAGGGCATATGCATGGACTTTCTGAAATCAATAGAGTTTTCTCGGAAGATCTAAATTGCGGGGCTAGAATGATGACTCAGCAGTTAGGAATACTGGCTACCCTTGCAGAGGACTGAGATTTGATCCCCTGAACCCAAACTGGCTAACCGCCGCTTGTCAGTCCAGTTCCAGAGGGAGCCAGTGCCTTCTCTGGCCTCCACAGACTCACATACACAGACACATGCAGACCAAACACCCATACACATAGAATAAAAATAAACCTAAAGAAAAGGTAAAAACAGATTTAGCATAAAACCCAGCCAAGGAGCTTGGTGTCAGTTCTGTGACACCCTCTCCCCCAGGGGAGAAAAAGCGCTGTCGAAACAGCCTAAGGGGGTACCAGTTTATTCTGTTCTTCATTTATGTGCCTGTCAGGAGAGGTCTGGCCTGATGTCAAAGACATGAGGCAGCTGCTCTCACCTCCGCTATGGAGGGTCTTCTCAAATGAGTGAACCCAGTCTAGAATTCCTCACGGACTTGTCCCACATTTGTCTCCTAGAGGAGACTAGATGCTGTCACCTTGACTGTGTTAATGTCACAGATCCTTTGGTATTTAGCCCGAGGACTCTGGCAGGAACACCTGCATCCTGATGATGAAGTTGTGGAATCCACCCAGGTATCCAGCCGGGTAAACTGTACGTACAATGTCATTTGTTTTCAGCCATGCAAAGAACAAACTGACAGCATTCTCAGGAACATGGATGATAAATAAATGGATTAATCTAGTCCATGAAAAGCAAATAACTAGTTTTACTTTCATTTTTTGGTGCTTAGGCTGTATATAGACATATAATACCAAGGTTGTACGTATAACAAGTGAACAGACACAAAACTGTCCAAGGTACTAAGAAAAGAAGAAGAGGGGATCAAGATCATGATGGGGAAACCCACAGAGACAACTGACTCTGGACTGACAGCTCGGGAACCTGCATCGTACCGAACTAGGACCGCTGAATGTGGGTGACAGTTGTGTGGCTTGATCTGTTTGTGGGGTCCCTGGCAGTAGGACCAGGACTTATCCCAGGTGCATGAACTGGCTTTTTGGAGCCCATTCCCTGTGGTGGGATACCTAGCTCAGACTTGATATAGTGGGGAGGACTAGGCTCTCCTTCAACTTGGTATGCCAGACTTTGTTGACTACCATGGGAGGCCTTACCCACTCTGACGAGTGGATGGGGGTAGAGTGGGAGGGAGGTGAAGAGGTGGGAGAAGGGGAGGGAGGGAGATGGGGTTGGTATGTAAAATGAAAAAAATAAAATAAAATCCACTTCCACATACAGTTAAACAATTTGAAAAAATGATATGGAGTAAAATACACTTTATCTACTGTACATACTTACATGAAAATATCCTTACTTGTATAATGCCTATACATGATAAAAATACTTTTAAATCCTAAGGGCCAATAAGATGAATCACTAGATAGAGATACTACCAAGCCCAGTGACCTGAGTTTGGGTCTTTGGACCCACGTGATAAAGAACACCAGCTCCAGAAAGTTAGCCTCTGAATGCTGCACTTTTGCCCCTGCACATACTTTTAGGTAAGTTTTACTACAGAATTTAGATAATAGTGCTGTTTACAAAATGTACAAAAGTAGTGCTGATATATTTAGTAGAAGTGTGTGTATGGAAAAGTATAAAGAAGTTTAATAAGTAAAAATAAATTCTCCAGTGCAGTTGGATTGCATACTAAAACTTAAGTGATAGTCAAAAAAGAATTTGGCTTTGAATTTAAATTAATAACTTTTAAAAATGTATGTTTTGTTTTTTATGAAGGATTAGAACTCATAATTTTAATTTTTTGAGATTGAGTGTTACTGCATCGTGTTGGCTGCCCTGAAACTCAGAAAGATTTTTAGTTTCTGCCTCTGCCTCCTGTAAACTACAACTAAATATGGGCCTCCATTCCTGGCCCAGAATCCATAACATTTTAAATTATGTGAATTTTAAAATATTTAAAAGTTGTTTTATTAAAAGTTGTTTGTAGGATCAGGCATAGTGGTCACACACACAGCCACTATGTCAGTGTTGGGAACCGAACCTGCATCCTCTGCAAGAATCATCATCTCAGCTCTTTTTATCCGTGTGTGTGTGTGTGTGTGTGTGTGTGTGTGTGTGTGTGTGTGTCTGTCTGTCTGTCTGTATGTCTGTCTGCACACACATGTATACACATGAGGTCACTTCTCTACTTCCACTCTATGGGTCCTAGGGATCCAACTCTGATATCTAGATTTGAACACGAGTGCCTTTACCCACTGAGCTGTTTCACAGACCCTCTTTCTTTTTAAATGGTCACTCTAAATAATACTGTGTTAACTCTATGAATTAAGAACCTCAGGTTGGGGATTTAGCTCAGTGGTAGAGCGCTTGCCTGGCAAGCGCAAGGCCCTGGGTTCGATCCTCAGCTCAAAAAAAGAAAAGAAAAGAAAATCTTAGAAATAAAAATGAGCTAAAATGGAAGAAGGAACTAACTGCTATTGTTAGAACTTACACTGCTGTGTCCTTGCTCTCTGATTATGTTATTGCTGTAAGCAACTAAGAATTTATCATTTGGATGAGTCTCTGCACTGTTACTCAAGGTAATACAAATACTTATTAAACTGTAACACCTGTGAAGCATAAATAATACCAATAATTGCTCTTTTCCATAGATTAAATGCTTAGAATTCTGTTTTCAGAAATGGTAAAAGTGTGTAATTCTCAATTAGAAGATTGTAAATCCCTGATTTATAAGTTCTGAAAAAAAATCTAATGGTTTTTCCTTACAGCTGTATATACTGGAATAATCTTGTCTTCACAAAGTACCCAATTCCATAGGTCCTTCAGCTTGTTAGATTAAGGCTTTTGTTTGTGTTGAGTTGATGTCAGAGTAGTTCTTGTCATAAGTGATGTCACCCACTGAAAAGCATCTTGTTTCTTACCTCCAGTTTTTCTTTATAGGCCCTGAAGCAGCAGCAGCAGCAGCAGCAGCAGCAACAATGCAGGCCAAGCATGTCCATCCTCAACCAACTCCTCTCTCTCAAGACTGTCAAAGCAGCTGGGGACCCTCTACCTGCCAAACCTGGTAGGCAGTTGACTGGCCGTCTCTCCCCAGTGGAAGTTTATTTTACTTCCCCAGCATGTTTGTGCTTTTGATGTTGTGACTTTTTATACTCTACTGATTATTTTTAATTTGCTATTTTACTAGCATAATCTTTCTGATGCCAAAAAACTGATGCCAAAATCCTCGGATAGGGCTGGATGGTGGTGGCACACACCTTTAATCCCAGCACTGAGAGGCGGAGCCAAACAGACATAGGACTTCGAGGCCAGCCTGGTCTACAGAACTAGCTCTAGGACAGCCAGGGCTACACAGAGAGACCCAATCTCAAAAACAAAACAACAACAACACCCAAAAAGTCCTAGGATAAATATTTTCATATAGAATTATCATGTACTTGTTTAAAAGTGCAAGAGTGAGATTTGGAAGCCTCTATTCATTAACTATATAAATGTGTTGTTTCCAAGGTCAAGGTGAGCTCTGTCTCTGTGTGTATATGTAGGCAGGTGCATGTGTGTGTGCATGCTTGTTGAGGTCAGAGAAGAGCCTCACATCAAGTTCCCCTGTAGCATCTGTCTTCTGGTGGTCTTGTTTTCTGCATCATTTTGGACAGGATCTCTCACTGGCCTGGGACTTGTGGTTTAGGCTAAAATGGCTGACCAGCAAACCTCAGGAATGTTCCTGTCTCCACGTCCTGGCACTGGGATTTCAAGTGTGTTGTGCTTATTTTGGCTCTTAATGTGGTTTCTGAGGATCAAACATAGGTCCTTATGCAAACTTAGGCAACAAGTACTTTTTTGAGTCAGCCATCTATACAGCCCCAATGCTACATGAACTCTTTCCCAATGCTGGCATTTAAAATACATGGATGGGGCTGGAGAAATGGCTCAGTCATGAAGAATATGTACTGATGGGATTCCATCTTCTGGTACCTGTGGACACTGGGCATACAGGTGGGATAATAACATATATGCAGGTGAAACACTCCTACACATAAAAACAAAATAAATTTTAAAATAAAAAGCGAAAGATGAAGTATGCCGGCTTTCTGAAAATATGTACTCTTTAGTGTCCATTGAATATATTTACATGCACTTTGTGTAATTGTTGTTACTTGTTTTGTTTTTAATTTTATTTTGCCACAGATTTTGATCTTTTTGTTTTTTTTTGGTTTTGTTTTTGTTTCTTTTTGGGGGGGTGGGTTCTGATTTTTGGTTTTTTTGAGACAGGGTTTATCTATGTAGCTTTTATGCCTTTTCTGGAACTCACTCTTTAGCCTAGGCTGGCCTTGAACTCACAAAGATCCACCTAGCTCTGCCTCACAGACTTTGTTTTGCATTATATAATTCAGTTGAATACCATAAGCTGATTCTAGGGATTGCCATCAAAGTCAAAGTTCTGAGTCTTACAGATCTTTTCATTCTTGTTAAACATTTGCCATTGGAGATAAAATTGTGAGAGGAAATGTAAGGGATTTTATTTTACTAAGTATTCAAGAAGCCTACATTTCTTCACTTATAACTTCTGTAGTTACAATGGAATAATGGTTTGACTTCAATAATGGTTTGATACTCTTCAGTTTTTATTTATTTGTTTGTTTACTTATTTAAAGGGTTTTCTATTCATTTTATACTAACCACAGATCCCCCTCTCCTCCCTCCTCCTGCACCCAGACTTTCCCCCAATCCACCCCCTAGTCTCACTTCTTCCAAGGCAAGTTCTCTCATAGGGATTCAGCAGAGTCTGGTACATTCATTTGAGTCAGCACCAAGACCCACCTTCCTGCATCAAGGCTGCACTAGGTGTTCCACCATAGGCACTGGACTCCATAAAGCCAGCCCATGCACCAGGAATGAATCCCGATCCCATTGTCTGGGGGCCCCCTAAAGAATTCAAGCTAAACAACTGTCTCATGTATCCCAAGGTCCTAATCCAGTACCATGGGGTTTCTATAGCTATTGGTCCACAGTTTATACATTTCCACTAGTTTGGCTGGCCATCTCTGTATATTTTCCCACCATCATCTTGATGCCCCTTGCTCATAGAATCCCTCCTCTCTTTCCTCGATTGGCCTCCTGGAGCTTATCCTGGTGCCTGGCAGTAGATCTCTGCATCAGTTTTCTGCATCTGTTTTCATCAGTCTCAGCATGAGGGGTTGGTCTATGATGATAGTTAGGGTGTTCATCCATGTGATCACCAGAGTAGGCCAGTTCAGGCACCCTCTCGACTATTGTGGGTAGTCTAAGGTAGGATCATCTTTGTGGATTCCTGGCAACTTCCCTATTGTTTCTGCATATTCTCATGATGTCTTCATTTGTCGTGATCACTATTTTCTTATTCTCCCACTCTGTTTCTGTTCCAGTTCAACCTCTCCTTCACCTATGTTCTCATCTCCCATCCCTTGCCCTCCATTTCCCCTTCTTGCCCCCAGTTTGCTCATGTAGATCTCTTCTATTTCTCCTTTGCTGGGTGATCCATGTGTCCCTTGTAGGGTTCTTCCTGCTGGGTAGCCTCCCTGGAGCTGTGGGTTGCAGTCTAATTGTCCTTTGCTTTACATCCACTTATGACATACCATGTTTGTCCTTCTGGGTTTGGGTTACCTCACTCAGAATGGTATTTTCTAGTTCTATCCATTTGCCTGCAAATTTCATGATGTCATCATTTTTCTCTGCTGAGTAGTACTCCATTGTGTATATGTACCACATTTTCTTAACCAATTCTTCAGTTGACGGGCACCTAGGTTGTTTCTAGTTATGGATATTATGAATAATGCTGCTATGAACATAGTTGAGCATGTATCCTTGTGGTATGATTGAGCATTCCTAGGATAAATCCCCAAGAATGGTATAGCTATGTCTTGAGGTAGATCCATTCCCAATTTTCTGAGAAAGTGCCATAGCCATACTTATTTCCAAAGTGGCTGTACAAGTTTGCACTCCCACCAACAGTGGAGGAGTTGTTCCTCTTGCTCTGCATTCTCCAGCATAGACTGTCATCACTGTTTTTGATCATATCCATTCTGACAGGTATAAGGTGGTATCTCAGAGTCATTTTTATTTGCATTTCTCTGATCACTAAGGATGTTGATCAATTCCTTAAATGTCTTTCAGACATTTGAGATTCTTCTTTTGAGAATTCTGTTTAGCTCTTTAGCCCATTTTTTAAATCAGATTGTTCAGTATTTCGATGTCTGGTTTATTGAGTTCTTTATATACTTTGGAGATTAGTCCTCTGTCAGATGTAGGGTTGGTGAAGATCTTTTCCCATACTGTCGGCTGTCATTTTGTCTTATTGTCATTTCCTTTGCCCTACAAAAACTCAGTTTCATGAGTTCCCATTTATTAATTGTTGTTCTCAGTGTCTGTGCTACTGGTGTTATATTATGAAGTGGTCTCCTGTGCCAATGCGTTCAAGACTACTTCCTACTTTCTCTTCTGTGAAGTTGAGTGTAACTGGATTTATGTTGAGGTCTTTGATCCACTTGGACTTGAGTTTTGTGCAGGGTGACAGATATGGATCTATTTGCAGCCTTCTACACGTTGGCATCCAGTTATGACAGCACCATTTGTTGAAGATACCTTTCTTTTTTCCATTGTACCATTTTGGCTTCCTTGTCAAAAATCAGGTGTTCATATGAGTGTGGATTAAATGTCAGGGTCTTCAATTCGATTCTATTGGTCCCTATGTCAGTTTTTATAATAGTCCCAAGCTGTTTTTCTTACTATAGCTCTATAGTAGAGCTTAAAGTCAGGAATGGTGATGCCTCCAAAGGTTGCTTTATTGCACAGGATTATTGCTTTTGGCTATCCTGGGCTTTTTGTCTATGGAGAATTGTGTTGGGATTTTGATGGGTATTGCATTAAATCTGTAGATTGCTTTTGGTAATATTGCCATTTTTACTACGGTAGTCCTACCTATCCATGAGCATGGGAGATCTTTCTGTTTTCTGATATCTTCTTCAATTTCTTATTTGTGGATATTGTAAAGGGTGATGTTTCTCTTACTTCTTTCTCATCCCTTTTATCATTTGTGTATAGGAGGGCTACTGTTTTTTTTTTTAATCTTCTATCCTGCCACATTACTGAAGGATTTCATCAGCTGTCAGAGTTCCTGGTAGAATTTTTGAGGTCACTTATATATACTATCATATCGTCTGCAACTAGGGAAAGTTGGACTTCTTCCTTTCCAATTTCCGTCCCTTTGATCTCCTTTTGTTGTCTTACTGCTCTAGCTAGAACTTCAAGTACTATATTGAATAAATATGGGGAGAGTGGACAACCTTGTCTTGTTCCTGATATTAGTGGAATTGCTTTGAGTTTCTCTTCCTTTAATTTGATGTTGGCTGTTGGCTTGTTTTAAACTGTAAAATATTGTATTCCTGATCTCTCTAGAACATTTATCATGAAGGGGTGTTGGATTTTGTCAAAGGCTTTTTCAGCAACTAATGAGTGTTTTTTTTTTCTTTCAGTTTGTTTATATGGTGTATTACATTGACAGATTTTCCTATGTTGAACCATCCTTGCATCCCTGGGATGAAGTCTACTTGGTCATGGTAGATAATTTTTTTGATGTGTTCCTGAACTATGGTAGCCAGTATTTTTATTGAGAATTTTTGTATCAATATTCATGAAGGAGATTGGTCTGTAATTCTCTTTCTTTGTTGCATCTTTTTGTGGTTTGTGTATCAGGGTTAACTGTAGCCTCATAAAAAGAGTTTGGTAATGTTCCTTCTATTATAATTTGAAGAATATTAGAATGGGCTCTTTGAAAATCTGACTGAATTCTGTACTAAAACCATCTGGTACTAGGCTTTTTTTGGTTTGGAGACATTTAATGACCGTTTCTATTTCCTGAGAATCCTTTTTCTTCCAACACAAATCTGTCCCTCTTGGCAGCTATCTGCGGGCTGGGAAGAAGTGGGGGTGGGGGGAAGAGTGAAGAATGTTTCAGGCTGAGGTGAGGCACCAGCGTGTAGCTAAGTTTATGGAGACCAAACTCCACCTGCTGCAGATCTGTTCCCTTCTGCCTGTAACAAGTCACTTTCTGGTTCAAGGTGGCTTTGCCTTCCATTCAATACTGCCACTCACTTTCTTCTCCCTTGCATATGACTTAGATTTATTTCCATGCATTGTAGTCTGTGACCCGTGGTTTCCAAGGGGCATGGTTTGATGTTTTTATTTTACTCTCTTTTAATTATTAGATTTATTGTGGTCTAGGGAGGAGCTGCATGGAATTCTGGGGCTGATTTTAGGGAGTCACTTTTCTCCTAGCATGAGATAGATAGGTCAGGCTGCAGGGCTGGTAGAGAGCTGTCTTGTAGATCCTCATGGTTTGTTTATGAACCTACCTTCATGTGCTTTTCCCCTAGCCCTGTGGGAAGGAAAGCAGTCTGATGAACAGTTCAGTAGTCCCCAGAACTCAAACACCAGCATCGCCTCTGCAGTGAAAGTGGACAGTTCTCGTCTAGGCTTGGGGAAGAAGTCTTTCCAGAGGTCCAACAGATTACACACAAGTAAGTTCCTTTACAGAGACCATGATGGGTCCAAAGTATGCCTAAAATTCATCAGCCACTAACTTGAGTTTCATGTGTAATTTGAATTTTACTTTTAAAAGCTGGACATAATTTCTATTCTGTTATTTTCTTTCTTTCACCTGCCCCCCCCCCCCGAATAGGGGTCTCAATATTTACTCTGGCTGTCCTAGAACTCACTATGTAAACCAGGCTGGCTTCGAACTCACAGAGATCCACTGGCTTCTGCCTCCCAACGTGCTGAGACTAAAGGTGTGTACCACTATGCCTGGCTAGACTTAATTTTTTTTTTCTGGCATTATTTGGATTTTTTAAAAAATGTTTTGGATATAAATTATTTTGAGGGTTTTTTTTTTACGTTTTGCTTGTTTGTTTCTTAGTGAATATTAAATAACCATAGACTTCCACCAATTCCAGATTTGATCATTGCTTTTAAGAGCTAAGAAGAACCATGGAATAGAACTGATGAGGTGCCCGGTTCTTTTATTCACTTCTTCCTTTTGTCTTTGAATGTTTAGTTGTCTTTGTGGTCTTGTACTCACCCTTATCAAACTGGTTCACAGATCTGTTGTTGGTCATTCTGTGGTTTATTTCTCTTTTGCCAATAGACCCACCTCATTTTCTTGTTCTATATAGATAAAAAGATAGAGGGGCCTCTAATTAAATATTTTAAACTGAACTCCCTTGGAAATCCCACTAAAATGAGAATATGGACAAAAAATATGTAATCAATGAGAGTGAAGAAAACAGACAACCAAATGGGCAGATGTCAGCCAAGGTTGAAAAATAAAAACTGGATGAAGTTGAGAAGGAAGCAGCTATGGCTACAGACCACAAGAACTGAAAAGATGGACAATAGAAAGGTGAGGCTTAGGGCCGAATAGAGGAGTGTTGTTCGAAAACAAAGGAGAAGCATTGGATGCTTTACTCTAAGTACAAGCGTTGAATAGGTGGTGAAATTGAGTGAAACTCCAGCAGCTTGAGAACCATCTCATGGAGATACAGGCCAGGGATGAGGCCCTGTGTTGTTTGTTTGTTTGTTTGTTTGTTTGTTTGTTTGTTGCAGGAACAAAGTACATGACTGGAACGACTTGAGGAAGCCGAGGTTTAGTTGGGGTCACAGTCCAGAGGGAGCAAGTAGGAAATGGACAACAGTTGTGCTGGTTCTTGCATGCGACAGCAGCAGCAGGCTGGTCCTCTCTCTTGCTTGTGGTTGAGCAGGGCCAGACAGTCCCTCAAAGGTCTGTCCTAACAATCCTTCTCTGCCTCCATGCCCTTCTCCCCAGAGAGTGCTACCAGCTGGAGACCAGGGTAGCAGGGGCTCCTCAGGGCTGTTCCCATTCGTGTCCTCATAGGCACTCTTTGGAAATTCGGGGTGTTTGTCCAATTCAAAGGCAGAATTGTGATTCTCCTGCAGAACACTTAGCAGAGCACATTTCAACCACCACTCCGTCCTGCTACATATCTCAGAAGATGACTGTGCAGGCACATTTGCAGGTTCCTAGATCTTTTGAAACTATTTTAACTGGACTAGAATCCTATGCTCTGGCAGCCAAGGTAGAAGTGTTACACCTTGTCATATACACACTGACATCCTCAAAAGTGTCTTTTCTCCATCCCTCCCTCTCCTCTTTACCTCTTGGGTGCTATTTACTATTGTTTGGCTTGAAAAGGTGTTTTTAGTTTTGTTTTACTGCAATTTATTTCTTTGTCTGAGAAAGTATTTTGCAGTTCTTTTTCCATATATCTAGGGGTTTTTGTTAGGAACTTTTAGCTTAAGTATATTTTGGCCAAGGGTCATAGGCCACATGTGATACCTGTACTTGTGTGGTATAGTGATAAGCAACAGGCTAAAGCCATTTTCTGACTTCAGTTTGTTAGATTGTAACTCGGTGTAATTTGAGCACCTTTCTCTCTTCCTCTCTTTCCCTCTTCCTTCTCTCTCTCTCTTTGGTTTTTTGAGACAGGGTTTCTCTGTACTGCCCTAGCTATCCTGGAATTTGATCTGTAGTCCTAGTCCAGGCTGGCCTTGCACCCAGGGAGATCTGCCTGAGTGCTGGGATTGAGTATGTTTCTTTATCTGTTCAGTAGATAATGATTAACCAGTTGTCTGTGCATAGCAGTATGTGCCTGTGATCACAGCTATGCAAAAGTTTGAAGTCAGCTAGACAAAGTAAGAAGATGTCATCTCAAAAATAAATCAGTGATAATAGTAACCACTACTTGCTTGATGGAGCTGTGTGAAAAGAAAGCAAGTTCATATAAATATATGCTCAGAATTGTGCCTGGTACCTAGTAACCCTTAATAAGTTTGCCACCGTTGTTACTGTGGTAATTGTTTTATTGTTGAAATACACAGAGAAGTGCTCTTTTAGGCTTAACAATATTCAAGTCCTACTTGTTCGGTGAATTCTGAGTTTGTTGAATCAAGGTTATTAATCTAAAATAATGAATGAATCCTGTGACTGGAGTGATGGTTCAAGAGTTAAGAGCCTATGCTGCCTTGTCAGAGTTTGGTTCTCAACTCATCTCACTGTTGGAAAACCACTCCAGCTCCCAGGTCTTGTGTTTTTTTTCGAGACAGAGTTTCTCAGTGTAGCACTGGCTGTCCTGGATCAGCTGTATAGACCAGGCTGACCTCGAACTCACAGAGATCTGCCTGCCACTGCCTCCTGAGTGCTGGGATTAAAGTTATGTACCACCAGCAGGAAGTAGCACATCCTGTTTAAATATCTGGGTTTGGTATGCTTGGTTAATGATTGTGCAAGATACACTAAATCTATTCTGTATGGGGATGTGTCTGGTTGTGCCAGTCTGTCTCAAATCAACACATTGTTTGTTTCTTAAGAGAAGGTCTTTACATGTATCTTTGGTTAGCATTCTAAATGATGGGATTGTAGATGTGGGCCACTATGCTCTGCCTTTCAAATATTTCAGGCTACTTTGTATTAGATGTTTTCATGTTAAATGTAACTGTTGGCCAGTTACATTCAAGTTTAGCCTGACTTATATACCAGACATGTCCTGGTGTAGAGCAAGATCCATCCGCAAAAGTAAGGTAAGATCTTCCTGATGAATTCCTTATCATTTACTTTATCCGTTATTGATAAGTGTCTTGTTGGATATTAATGAATGACACACAAACTCTCTGGGATTTAGATCTTGCCTGTTATGCCTAATTATTTGTGTGTCCTTGAGCTTTGCATATCTCTAGGAACCGTATTTAGGTGGCTGATGTTTTTGTTTTATTTTAATTTTTTGTAATCTAGTTTCACTTCATTCTCTTTTAGTCTTTTCCTCCTGTTGGTAGGAGTTACATTGACTTACTACTCGTTTATGTGGTTATAATACAGTTTCAATTCAGTTTCAAACTCAATAAATGTTTTACCTTTCAACCACTGAGCTAAATACCCCTTTTGCATACCTAGTGCCACCCACCCCACAAGTGATCTTATGGATGCAGATAGAGTTTGATAATTGTCCCTTTATTGATCTTAAATTACAGATCCATTCTCACTCCCCTCCAGATAGCTCTTTCACTGCTGAGGGTGCAGGCAGTGGCTGAGCAGGAAATGGCAGCAGCTAGGTGAAGATTTGCAGGCTATTATTAACAGGGGCAGGTCTCTACTTACCTACTAACTTCATGTCTCCAAACTTGTCCAGCTTTTGGATTTTTTGGTATGGTCCCTAGGAGGCATAATTCCCTAGGAGTTTGTAAGTCTTGAAATCTTTATAGACAAGCTATGTCATCCAAAAGAACTATGTCTTTTCCTGCCAGAGGGACTGAAAGGGGTTCTCTCAGAGAGACTACCATGGCTCCTTTCTGAAGGACTGCCCCAATTCCTCGGGATGGAACTGAGATGGCTCCTTTTTGAGGGACTGTGTTGGCTCCTCCCAGAAAAACTGAGTCGACCCTTTGTGGAAGGACTGACTGTGTTCTCTCCTCTCTCCGGAACTAAGAGACCTCCTTAAGGGTGTCTCCCAGGGATGGGTCAGCTCCTCCATGAGGGTCTGAGACCTCTCCCCTTAAAGAGATTGGAATGGTTCAGGTCAGAGAGAATTTGAAGGGTTCTCACATAAGGACTACTATTCTGTCTTCGGGAGGGACTGTCTTGACTCCTCTCAGAGAGAGGTCTAAGTGTTCTGTCACATTTTGTAGCCAAAGACTTGAAGCAAATTCTGCCAATATTACTCCATGCAGTTTGGGAGTCAGATCAGCATGCTTTGTCCCTTGAGAGGTTGGCTTCAGTATTACCACAAAGTATAACTTGAAGTGGCGGTCCCGAGATAACTTCCACAGATTTGGAAACACTGGGGAGATCAGCCATGTCTTTGTGGATTCTGTCACTTGACCTAGGGACTTTGGACTGACCATTGCAAAGTTTATAATTTCATCCAGTGATTTTATTGGAGTTATGTTTGAAGTTCCCATGCTTACATCCTGGGGCTTTGTTAGCCTACCTGCTACCTCCCCTGGCTGCCATGACTCAAAAGTGAGCTCCTCAGAGTCTATATCTCCCACAACTTGACTGGCTTCCTGGGTTAACAACTCTAAGGATTCTTCTACTTTCAGCCATGGCTTAGAGGTTCAACTTACAGAAATCTGAGGTCCCTGTCCTGGGGTTATCCCTGAAACAGAATCTGGAACATGATAGGATGGGCTTGGTGGCCATGCTACAGATTGTTGTTCCCTTTGAGATCTTTTCTCAGAGCTCACCACACCAGGTCCTAAGTCACGAGGACATAGTCTTAGAGATTTTTCAACACGTCCAGTCTATTTATTGGCTTTGAAGTCACACTAAGAAATTCTTTCCCTGGTCTTACCTCACAAGTTAGCATCCTTCCTTCTGCAACATGATTCTTGAGGTCAAGGTCAGTCTATTAGATTCTGTGGCTTGTTCTGTTGGCAACTCCTTGTAATCTTTAAATTGAGGCCACAAACAAGAAAGCAACTCCAGAGTTTCTGGGCTCTGGAAGCTTTCCTGTGGGGTTAATTCTAAGGACATCAAATCTGGATCACTTAGTGTGGGAGTCAGATCAACAGATTCTGGTTCTTGAAGATTGAGCTGCTGAGGCCTCACTAATGATTCTATGACTTTATCTGTTGGTTTGGGGAGGTCAACCTCATAGATTCCTTTATTGTTTCTAGGCTTTTATATACCAACCCTTTTGTCATTTCTGAAGATCCTGCATCTTGATGATCTGGTAGTGAAATAAAATCCACCAATTTAGAGAATTGGCGCCTCATCTTCTCAGTATAGTATGCCAACTAGTGCCCTGGTCTATATATCACTTGAGAGGATTCTATAATTTGATCACGTGTTTGGGGATTTTGGTTCTCAGATGTCACATTTTGAAGGAATGGTCTTGGTGATAACCCCACCGAGGTTCCAGTTTGCAGCAGAGACACTGATGACAATGTCACATGTTTTACACTTTGTCACTATGGCTCTGAAGTAAATTCTGTCGGTTTCATACATGGTTGCTATGATTCTGGAATCAAATTTGAAAATTTGACACTAGTCAGTGCTGGTCCTGCTAAGAACTCCCCAGTGGACTCTGCTGTTGGTACCATTAGTTTGTCATTTAAAGGAAACTGTTGGCGCCCCACGCTTGGCTGTTGGGAGCAGAGCCTCAGTGGCACAGGCTTTACATCTTGAAAACATGGCTCTGGTGCAAAGCAACACTTAGCACATTGAGAACAGTGGCAAGGAGTGAACACTAGAGAATTCACACTTTGAGTCGGTGACCCTGGCTTCAACTTCACAGATGTAACATTTTCAAAACAAGGTTCAGGTGAAAATTCCTCACTTCTTAAAGTCCTGCAGACTGCAGCCAGGTGTCAGTTTCACAGAATTTGGAAAACAAAGCAATGGCTGTTTGCTCATGTCTGGAGACATTCTATCTTCAGGCACTGGGGTTGGTGAAACTCCCACAGATTTCACACCATTTGTTGGAAGCCTCAAAGAAAACATTGGTTGTGTGGTTTGCTGCTACATACAAAGTTGGTTCTTCAAAAATGGGATCTCTTGAAACTCCACCCCTACCTTTAAGAGAGATCATATCACATCTTGAAAAGATGGTCCACAGTTCAACAGAACAGATTTTGGACATTGAGATTCTGATCCAGGCATCAACTCAAAGGACTTCAAGTTTTGCAACTATGGCCCTGAACTAAGCTTCACTGGATTTATGCATTGTAATTTTAATCCTGGATTCAATTCAGAAAAATTCACACGTTGTACCTGTGG
Organism: Onychomys torridus; assembly: GCF_903995425.1. Taxonomy (NCBI): domain Eukaryota; kingdom Metazoa; phylum Chordata; class Mammalia; order Rodentia; family Cricetidae; genus Onychomys; species Onychomys torridus. The sequence goes on along the minus strand of NW_023411687.1, from coordinate 101,675 downwards.
CCCAGGGTTGTACTCTACATGTGCTACATCTATAATATTTGACTCTGGATTAATTCAAACTTCAGATCTTGCACCATTGGTTGTCTCTTAGCT